>NC_142008.1:110729086-110921391 GCF_049901715.1 Pseudonaja textilis
CCAGACTCAGGTCCTGCTCACAATAAGGAAATGACTTTTTGTTACCTAGTAGTTACTCCCCTGCTTAACCCAGTCATATATACTTTGTGGAACAAGGAGATTCATTCAGCAGTGATCAAGGTAGCAAGAAGATGGGGCTTAGAACAATGAATATGACCATTGACATCTTTCTGGGCTTATTTTAAACTGTTTTCTTTAAACTGAGGGAGGCTGACTATAAATATTAATGCCATTTTAACTGTTCCTGCTCTTTTGTAGGGATGATGAGGTAGAAAAGCAGGCAGGACTAGAATAGAACAGAACAGAATATAGAACTGGAAGGGACATTGGAAATCTACTAATCCAGCCCCCTGCTTAAGCAGGAGAACCTAACCATGTCAGATAAGTGACTATCTAGTCTCTTCTTAATTACCTCCAGTGATAGAGTGACCATGCTTTCTAAAGGCAAGCTGTTCCACTGGTTAATTGTTTTATTTATTTATTTATTTATTTGTCAATTGTTTACAAGATAAGTATAAGTGTATACATAGTTATGAATACATGAAATGGGTACATATAAGAAAAATAAAAGAAAAATAAAAGAAACAATAGGACAGGGACGGTAGGCATGTTGGTGCGCTTATGCACGCCCCCTAGAGACCTCTTAGGAAAGAGGTGTGGTCATTAGTAAACAGTCTAAGGTTAAAGTTTTTGGGGTTTGGGGAAGAAACTACATAGTCGGGTAGAGTATTCCAGACATTGACCACTCTGTTGCTGAAGTCGTATTTCCTGCAATCAAGTTTGGTGCGGTTAACCTTGAGTTTGTATCTATTGTGTGCTCTTGTGTTGTTATGGCTGAAACTGAAGTATTCATTGACAGGTAGGACATTACAATGTATGATTTTATATAGCATACTTAAATCAGACCGAAGACGGCGTAATTCAAGTTTTTCTAGTTCTAGAATTTCAAGTCTGGTAGCATAAGGTATTCTGCAACGAGTAGAGGAGTGGAGAACTCTTCTTGTGAAATATTCCTGGACTTTCTCAATTCTGCTAATATCAGATATGTAATGTGGGTTCCAGACTGATGAGCTGTATTTGAGTATTGGTCTAGCAAATGTCTTGTATGCTCTAGTTAGTAGTGTGATATTACCAGAGAAAAAGCTACGTAGGATTACGTTAACAACTCTTAATGCCTTTTTGGCTATGTAGTTCCAGTGGGCTCTAGCACTTAGATCATTAGAGGTGAGTATTCCAAGGTCCTTTACAGAGCTTGGATCATCAACAAGATCTTGACTATTGAGCTTGTATTTTATTTTTGGATTTTTTGCCAATATGTAAGACAGAGCATTTATTTGTTGAGATTTGAAGTTGCCATTTTTTTGACCATTCTGATACATAGACAAGATCTTTTTGAAGGGTAGCAGTATTGTCTGTGGTATTGAACAGCTTTACATCATCAGCGAAAAGAACGCAGTTGCTCTTAATATGATCACAGAGGTCATTTATGTAGAGTATGAACAGAGTTAGTCCTAGAACACTGCCTTAGGGGACACCACTATTGACAGGTACAGAATTTGATAGGACATTCCCAATTTTGACCCTTTGTTGTCTGTTTGACAGGAATGCTTCTATCCAGTTATGCAGTTATCCAGAGATACCATAGGATTTTATTTTTAGGAATAGTTTGTCATGTACCACTGAATCAAAGGCTTTACAGAAGTCTATGTAGATTGTGTCTATTGCTTTGCCCTGATCAACTTGTGTCGTCCATATGTTTTTGCAGTGTAAGAGTTGCAGATTGCAGAATAGTTTTTTTCTAAAAGCAAATTGTTTATTGGAGAGTAGGTTGTTTGTCTCTAAGTGGAGGATGATGGATTGGTTAATAATTGATTTCATGACTTTACAGATGACACAGCATAAGGAGATTGGTCTGTAATTTTCAACTAGGCTGGGGTCTCTCTTTTTGAAGATGGGGATGACCGTGGCTTGTGACCATAGGTTAGGCAAGGAGCTGGTCCTGAAAGATTTTTCAAAGATGATGCTTAGAGGTTTGGCTATGGCAGTGGATAGCTTTTTTAAGAAGTAGGCACATATTCCATCTGGTCCAGTAGATAGAGATGGTTTTAGATTGCGAAGTGCATTTTCAACATTGTCTTCTGTAAAATCGATATGTATTAGATCATTGTAGTTATCTGTGGTTTGGCTAGGAAATACTGGGCATGATCCATTGCTGTTTACAAATACTGAGCCAAAAAATGTGTTAAAGATGTTGGCTTTAATGGTGTCATCATTGTAGTCTTTACCATTAGGTCCTATCAGGGGTGGGATGGACCTTGAGTCTTTTAGTTTGTTGTTTACAAAATTGTAGAAAGCATGGGTGGAATTTGTGCATAGAAGGTTTTCCTCTTGTTTAATGTGATAATTGGTGCATTTAGTCTTTATTTGGTGGCATAAATTTTTGTATCGGCTTTTGAAATTGGCAAGGTGACCAGATTTGTTTTTCCGCCAGAGTGATCTCTTTTTGGATTGAAGTTTCCTTATTGTTATGGGTAATCTGTTTTTTTGTTTTGTTTTGGGAGTTGTTGGTACATATAGTTTGATGACTCTTTTGACTTCAAGTAAAAATATGTTGTAATGGTCTTCAACAGTATTGCATCCAGTGAATAGAGATTGCCGATCAAGGAATGAGAGATCATTGTCTATAAGATCATAGTTGCCTTTTTTGAAGTTATAATTGGGGATTATGTCATTGTGGTGGTTTTTGTGTAGGCGTATGTTGAGACAAAAGTCAATCATATTGTGGTCACTGCTGGAAAAGGGTTCTTTAGTTTGTATTCCGTAAATTAAATTCAAACTATTGCAGAAGACGAGATCGAGGCAGTTGTTTAGTCCACTGTTGTTGGTTACTAGTTGTTCCAGTCCCAGATTTGTAACAGCATTGTAGAAGGTTGCGTGTATGGTTTCAGTTGTACATTCATTTAGGGTCCAGTCAATATGAGGTAGATTGAAATCACCAAGAAAGATAAAAGGGTATGGGCAGGATGCTGCCCATGTTAGTAGTATATTTAGCTTGTTTACATGTTCGATGTCAGAATCAGGTGCTCTGTAACATAGTAAGAATCGAATTATGATATTTAAGGATAGTTCACAGATGATGGTCTCAGGAAGAGCAAGCTCCTGGGTAACTTGGATATTTTTTAGATGTAAGGACTTTTTATAGAAGATAGGAACAACACTCCTCTACGAATTTCATGATCTGATCGGTAAACATGATAGTCTCTTACTGTGGTAATGGAGTCAGGGAGAGATGCGTTGAGCCATGTTTCACAGACAAATATAATGTCGAATTTAGCCATATTTAGTAGGAGGAAAAATTCAGGTATTTTATTCGTGAGACTTCTTGCATTGAGTAGCTTGCATTTAAGGCCAGCAGTAGTTGGAATTGAGGTAGTTAGGGGCATGCGTGCCTAGTCTTGGGTGATGGTGGATTGGTTAAGGTAGGGTTGTGGTTGAAGGTTAAAGCTGAGTTGCGGGTTGTGTAACTTACTTTTGATACAGTCAGCATGGTAGTCAATGTACAGGTCCTTCTCTCCATTGTCGAGACGTTTTTTGAGTTCAGTGCGGAGTACACGGGAGCGGGCACGTTGCTGTATGGTTAGGTCAGGGAGACAATGGAGGTTCTTATGGTTGGTGTTGGTTTTGGCGAGTGAATTTATAGTGTAAATGAATTTATGTTTGCTTGATTCATTTTTGCAAATGACCCTGCAGAAGCATGGGGCCACAGAGCCGTCTCTGTTTTTGAGCTCTCGGCCAATACGGGAAATGTCAAGTATTTCATCAGGGGAGATGGTTGATGCTTGACAATCACTAATGATGTTTTGGACAGTTGTGATGTCATCATTATCATTGATGTCCTCTAGACCAAATAAGATGTCGTTTGGACGTTTCCGTTCACGCTCAACAGCTTCTCTGATGAGGATTGGGATATCAATATTTGTCTGGCTTATGTTTTTTTGTGGATTGGGTTGTGGTTGTTGGGTAGAGATGTAGTTTGTAGCTATTGGATGTTCAGGTTTTTGCATTGTGTCTTTTTTTCAAGGTGGGATAATCTTTATTTTAAGGCGTCCAGGGATGCTACTATGGTGTCAAGGGATGTTAATCATGTTTCAGTGGTATCAACTCTTTCCAACAGATCCAGTTTGGGTCTGCATGATTTGCAGAGATATGGAAACTCATTGGATGATTCTAGGTATTGAATCATTTGCTTGGGTAATCCCAAGCAGTCATGATGAGCGTATTTGTTACACAGAGAACATTTGATGAAGTTTTCATTATCTTTTAGAGTTTTGTAGCATTTAAGGCATGTGCAGGAGTCTTGTGGTTCATTGGTGGGGATTACTTTCTCTTTAGGTTGTGGTTTGGCATTGGATTTTTTTCTTGGCATGGTAGGTTTGTTAAGATAGTACGTTGATTGAATTAATTAATGAAACAATTTTGGGTAATCAATATAGCCAATATCACACCAATCAATCAATTGCAGTAATCTCTCTAGTCAGATAATTTTCCTAAGCAACAATCAGCCTAATCAATTAATTACACTAATCACTAATCAATTAATCACACTAATCATTAGTCACACTGTTCAATTAAATTCACTAAATCTCTGATTTTACTAATCAATTAAATTACATGAATCTTGATCTTTTAAGCTAGTCAGTAATCACACTATTTGCTCTAAACACTCTAATCACACTAATCAATTAAAACAATAGATCAATTAAACCATTAATAAATTATTTTATAGAAATTGATTATCTAATCATTGATATAGGTGATGAGGTAGAAAAGTTGTAAGTTTTGAGGTAGTGAATTAATGGGTGTTTGATTAAAGTAACAAGGTAGTATTGAGAGTCTGTAAGGAAAGGGTTGTTTGTTTTACTAGCAGCTGTGATAGACTGGGTGAGAGGAATTTATTGCTCTGATTGCTGCTGCTATTACTCTGTAAACAAAAGGCTGTAACAGGATGTTCAAAGCACACTGGGTTTTTGAAAGAGAGCAAAACTCGCTGAATGAAAACACTTTAACTACAACCAATATGTCTCTGAATAAGATTGTTTTGCAATAGTTTCCTAAAGTTCTTCAAGTTGAGTAGTAGTAAAAATACAGTCCAGAAATTTGGGTTAACCAATCTAATCTGTCCTTTACTTTTAAAGTTACTTCTAGTTGCAATACTTTTTTAAAAAAACTAAATCTGACAGTCACTCCAGATCATTAATCACAGTTATTTTCCTCCTTTGAGTCCCACTTTCCAAGGAAAATTTCACTGCAGAAATTGGAGTGATTCTTACCAAGACTAAGCACGCTGTTACAAGATCTTTCCTTTCTTTTTCACTTCTGTCTCAGCTGACTTACTGGTTTTGATTTAGCCATGCTGGCAGTTCTCTTTTTAGTTCGGATGGAGGGGTTTTCTTCAGGTCAGTCGAGGAGGCTGTCCTCTCCTCTCGGCCACCGAAGCATTCCTCTGCCGTCCAGGGTGACTTTTGGCTTCTAAGAGCCTCAGGGCTTTCTCCTCCCTCCTTGTTTCTCCCTGCCAGCTGTCCGATGTGGCTCCAGGGAAAACTGTGTGGGGGATATTAATGGAAATGTGTTGTCTGGAGTGGAAGATACTTCTATCAGCTGTGTGAGGGATTTAAATGAAGGTACGTTGTTTGCACTCTGCAGGCTCCAAGTGATCCAGTTCAAGAGCTCCACCAGTGTGGTTAATAGGGCTCGATGGAAAGAGCTTCACTTCTCTGGGGAAGGAGAGGAGGGCTCCGGATCAATTAGCAGGAGCTCCTCTAGCATTATTAGGGCTCCACGGCTTCAGAATCTAGCATTTTGGGGCTTGTTTTTGGGGATCAGGTTTACTCACGGTTACTGGTGCAAGCAGCAGCTTTAAAAGTGATTTCTAGTGCAGGTGGTGGCTTTATAGGGAGATAGTGCTCCAGGAGCGAGAGCTTCACCTTCCTAGTTGGGCGTCGCCATCTTTCTGGGTCCTCACTTTTGTCCTCACTGTTAGGAAGTCTCTCCTTCATTCCCAGTGGCTTCTCTCTCTGATTAGTTTCCAACCATTGTTTCTTATCCCGCCCTCAGGTGCTTTAGAGAATAACCCCTCTTCTTTATGGCATCCCCTCAAATACTGGAATACTGCTATGATGTCACCCCTAATTCTTCTTTTCTTTACACTAGCCAAACACAGGTTCTACAGCCATTTTTCATATGTTTTAGTCTCCAAGCCTCATCTTAGTTGCTTAGGCTGTTTTTCCAAAGTCTCAATATCTTTTTTGTAGTATGGTGACCAAAATTGTTTGCAGTATTCTAGGTGTGTGGTCTTATTAGGGTTTTAATAAAGTGGTATATAGGGCACTTATTGACAAAACATGAACATATCCCAGGAAAACAGGAACATGTAAGAAAGGAACTCAAGATTGCCATGTTGTGATACTTTTTGATATAAGAGAAAGAAAGGGAAAATAGTGTCAGGTTTTACAACATAGACACCCTGAATCAATAAAATAGAGTTCTAATGTTTATTGTAAATTCCATTCCTTCATTTGGCCCTCATCAGAGGACAGACAAAGAGATGTGATGAATTGAGTTTTGTGCTTTTGAGTAAGTCTTGCTTCCTGGTGATTCCATGAACAAGTCCATAGAGTTTTCCTAGCAATATTTTTCATCAAGTGTTGTTATTGCCTTTTTCCTAGGACTGAGAGACAGTAAATGCTCCAAGTCACCCAGCTTGGAGGGGGTTGAACTAGAACTCACAGACTCCCAGTTTCTAGTCTGATGTCTTAACCAATACACTTAACTGGTTATTGATGAAATGTTAAATTTCTCCATTAGTAAAATTAAAACAAAGGGTCATTTGGACACTTTTTCATAAAGAAAACAGGTAAAGAACTTAACAGATCTGAGCTCCTTGAATCTGGATAAACACTAAAAGATGGTTATGGTTATACTATAAGTATGGAAAAGAATTTCCAAATCTTTTGGCTAAAAAACAACTTGATAGTTGCAGAAAGTAAGAAAAAGAAAGAGAAATAATACACTTTAAACCAAATGAAAAGAGAGAAACATGATCCTTGTTAAAATAAGCTGAAGTTTTGTGAAGTATAGAACCAGTTAATATTTAACAACAATTGTTCATTCAATATTGCTGTATAAAAGTTGAACTTTTGTCAACCAACATTTACACTGAGTAAATAAAATATCATACTTCCAAAACAATGGATGCGACAATAAGTATAATTTTAGTCCTGTACCTTTACAGTTATCATTTTGCAGAGCTGATAGATTTTAAACTATTTGTCTATTCTCAAAAGCCAAAAAAAAAAAAAAATAGTTCTAGCAATCGAATCCTTAAATACAGGTGAAACTCGAAAAATTAGAATATTGTGCAAAAGTTCATTTATTTAAGGTGAACCTAATATATGAGATAGACGCATTACATGCAAAGCAAGATAGTTCAAGCCGTGATGTGTCATAATTGAGATGATTATGGCTTACAGCTCATGAAAACCCCAAATCCACAATCTCGGAAAATTAGAATATTGTGAAAAGGATCAATATTCTAGGCTCAAAGTGTCCCACTCTAATCAGCTAATTATGCCATAACACCTGCAAAGGGTTCCTGAGCCTTTAAATGGTCTCTCAGTCAGGTTCAGTAGGAATCACAATCATGGGAAAGGCTGCTGACCTGACAGTTGTGCAGAAAACCATCATTGACACCCTCCATAAGGAGGGAAAGCCTCAAAAGGTAGTTGCAAAAGAAGTTGGATGTTCCCAAAGTGCTGTATCAAAGCACATTAATAGAAAGTTATGTGGAAGGGAAAAGTGTGGAAGAAAAAGGTGCACAAGCAGCAGGGATGACCACAGCCTGGAGAGGATTGTCAGGAAAAGGCCATTCAAAAGTGTTGGGGACTTTCACAAGGACTAGACTGAGGCTGGAGTCAGTGCATCAAGAGCCACCACACATAGACGGATCCTGGACATGGGCTTCAAATGTCATATTCCTTTTGTCAAGCCGCTCCTGAACAAAAAACAATGTCAGAAGCATCTTACCTGGGCTAAAGAAAAACAGAACTAATCTGTTGGTCAGTGGTCCAAAGTCCTCTTTTCTGATGAGAATAACTTTTGCATCTCATTTGGAAACCAAGGACCTAGAGTCTGGAGGAAGAATGGAGAGGCACACACTGCAAGATGCTTGAAGTCCAGTGGGAAGTTTCCATAGTCTGTATTGATTTGGGAAGCCATGTCATCTGCTGGTGTTGGTCCACTGTGCTTCATTAAGTCCAGGGTCAATGCAGCCGTCTACGAGGAGATTTTGGAGCACTTCATGCTTCCTTTCACAGACGAGCTTTCTGAGGATGCTGACTTCATTTTCCAGCAGGACTTGGCACCCGCCCACACTGCCAAAAGCACCAAAACCTGGTTCAATGACCATGGGATTACTGTGCTTGATTGTCCAGCAAACTCACCTGACCTGAACCCCATAGAGAATCTATGGGGCATTGCTAAGAGAAAGATGAAAGACATGAGGCGAACAATGCAGAAGAGCTGAAGGCTGCTATTCAAGTATCCTGGTCTTCCATAACACCTCAGCAGTGCCACAGGCTGATAGCTTCCATGCAAAAGGGGCCCAAACCAAGTACTGAGTACATATGCATGCTTATACTTTTCAGAGGTCCAATATTGTTCTATTTACAATCCTTGTTTTATTGATTGCATGTAATATTCTAATTTTCTAAGATTGTGGATTTGGGGTTTTCATGAGCTGTAAGACATAATCATCACAATTATGACAAATCATGGCTTGAACTATTTTGCTTTGCATATAATGAGTCTATCTCATATATTAGTTTCACCTTTTAAGTTACATTATTGAAATAAATGAACTTTTGCATGGTATTCTAATTTTTTGAGTTTCATCTGTGTATTTCATCTCAATAGCAAAGCAATTGAAAAAAAGAAATCTTTCTGGCCTCAAATATGAGAAACACTGTCTTATTCTACATCAAAACAAAATGGCTGCCTAAATATTGATGTGACAAAATAGGAATTATTTGGACTGAATGTATTTTTATAGCATATTGGGTTTTTGGAAATTTCTCTAGAGCTTCTGGGGAAGAAAGACATATTGAACACAGCTTCATGAAAAGCAGAGCCAACCTTTGCAGCAAAGATTGGTTCTCTCTGATTGAAAAGAGGATGTGAAGCTAAAGAGAGGTCCAAGCTGCTCTCCATACAAATGTTTCCATGAAAAAAACTGCATGAAAGCAGTGTTTTAATATTTGAGAGGCTACTACAAAGAGGGGGTCAATCTATTTCCCAAAGCACCTGAAGCTAGGACATAAATGAAAATGGATGGAAACTAAACAAAGAGAGATCAACCTAGAACTAAAAAAATTCCTTAGTAACTTCATTTAATGATCCCCAAATGATGATCATTTGTTGACATTTACCTGGTAGTTGTTAATTTTGATACAAATCCACACCTCTTCATATCTCAAAAATGAGGCTCTACCCTGTATGTATATGATCCAGTGATGGGATTCAATTTTTTTTTACTACCGGTTCTGTGGGCATGGCTTGGTGGGCATGGCAGGGAAAGGATACTGTAAAATCTTCAGTCAGATGTGGTATTTGCCAGTTCTCTGAACTATTCAAAATTTCCACTACCGGTTCTCCAGAACTGGTCAGAACCTGCTGAATACCACCTCTGATATGGTCTCATTTGTGGTATTTATAGGCAATTATTTCAGCAGATAATCAGATACCTTTATGCATATTTTCAAGCTCAAGTTCCTTTCTTGAGTAAACCTATAAGAAACAACCCCCAAGAAGAATGAAATATTTTGGGAAATATTAAAAAAGGCAGGCTAGAATATTTCCCCAAAAGGAGAAATGGGAAAAAATCTTAAGGGAGGCAGAAACCAGCACCAGTCTCCCTTCACCCAAGCAGAAACTGAGGAGGCCAGCTTTTACAAATGCAGATTCAGTAATCCATTCAGAAAGACTGGGTCAGTCAGGAAACTCCAAATAAGCAATTAGAAAGCCAAAAGGATTGAAAGGATTAACTTAGAAAAGCACCTAAGGTTTGCATTTCCCATTTTGCCTGTAGAGCCAGCCATGGCCCCATAGGAATCAGAATAGAATATTAAAGGCCATGTTCTTGCACAGGAGCAGGAAGCTCAAATACAAAGCCCAAAGAGGGTATAAAAACCCACCTACTTTCAACTCTATCTTGTCAGCTGCACCAAAATCATAAACCCTGGTGGTTCTGCTTCATTAATAAACCTTTCTTTCCAATCAGCCTCCATGTTATTTCCAGCATCTTTCTCCCAGCTTGGAACTGAACCAGATGGATTTTCCTTCCAACAAGCCCATGAAGATACAACAGGGATCAAAGGCCATGAAATAGTAAATCCATAGGCTTTGGAGAATATAGATTTTTGTGAAATTCTTACTTTAAATTTCAATACTTTGCACCTTTTTCTTGTGTAGTTAGAGAAAAGGTAGGTAGTGCAAAGATAAACTCATTCTCTCCTATTTCTTTGCTTAATGTTCATGATGTTCATTCATTCTAACATTGTAAATAATGCATTATTTGTTATTTGTATCCAATGTCGTACTCAGTACACAGGTTTGCTAAAAATGAAGTTGCTGCCATAAAAAGCAACTTTTCAATATAAACATATGAATGATGCCTGCAGAAAATCATTACTGGAAATCTGGATTCTTTGAAAGAAGATGAATTTGCTGATTAAATGTTGTGGCTGGAGGAATCCTCTTGTTAAAGATCACCCTATTTTTAGGGACATTCATTTTGTCCCAACTTCACCTCTCTCCTCAAACAGAAGGAAAGATGGGAGCTGAGAATTACACCATCAGCAGAGAATTCATCCTGCTTGGGCTCACTAGCCATCCCAAAACCCGGCTGTTACTTTTTGTGACTGTTCTCCTTATCTACTTGCTTACCATATTTGGAAACACCCTGATCATCATATTGGTTTGGGTTGATTCTCAACTGCATACCCCCTTGTACTTCTTTCTCAGCCATCTTGCTGGCATGGAAATTGGGTATGTTACTAGCACATTGCCACAGATGTTGAGTCACCTTTTGAATGGAAATGGGGTCATCTCCTTAGTGCGTTGCATTCTGCAGGGTTACATGACTCTGGCTATGGGTAGTACTGAGTGTTTGCTATTAGGAGCCATGGCTTACGATCGCTACTTGGCCATTTGCCATCCATTGGTATATGCATTAGCCATGGACAGGTTGCGCCAACTCTTGCTTGCTACATTCTGTTGGACCGTTGGTTTTGTGTTCTCTGCAATTTATGTCCTCTGCACCTTTTGCCATCCCTTTTGTGCGGTTGTCATCAACCACTTCATCTGTGAACCACCTGTTGTGCTAAAACTTGCATGTGGTGACACAAGAATCACCAAAATAATTGGTTTTGGTCTTTCAACTTACATTGTTCTTGTTCCCCTTTTTGTTATCCTGACTTCCTATGGGTACATTTTGAATTCTGTATTGCACATGCGGTCAACAGGATGGCACAAAGCATTCTCCACCTGTGGTTCCCACCTTGCTGTGGTAACTGTTAAGTTTGAGCAATGAGAGGCTGACCAGAGCATGAGTGCAACAGTACTTTATTTAACAAATAAAGGGCTGACCGTGCTTGCCACGCCTGGAACTGGCTCGCAGCAATTAGCAACCAGTTGGACCCCGCAGCCTGCTTTTATAGCTGGCTGCTGGGGAGAACCAACCAATGGGAATGGGGGAATATCGCCCACACAAAGTGAGTGGATCTGAGTGAGAACTCCTTGAGTCCTCAGTACATAACAGTAACCTTGCTCTATGGCACTATTATCTCTATGTACATTGTCCCCCAGTCAGACTCCACCCCTGATCGTGACAAGAAAATTGCCGTCTTTTATCTTATAATCATTCCCCTTCTTAACCCCATTATTTATACTCTAAGGAACAAAGACATCCACTTGGCAGCATTCAAAATGTTGAAAAGACTTTGAAGAATATTCTACATTTTGCTGAATTAAATGTTTTTAACTTAAGAAGTGGATATTGAAGTTTGATGGAAGGTTGGAAAATGTTAAGAGAAAAACTCCTCATAAGAAAATTAAAATTTCTCACCTGATGTTTTTCAAACAGGGAATATCTTGCAACTGTCATGTACCCTATAATTTGCATCAGAGTGAATGCAAATGTGCCAATATCTAGGGTAGGTTTATTCCTCTGTCTTCTTCAGATGGAAGTCTCATAAAACTCCAAATATATCTGTCCACACTATAGGGAAGAACATACTTGGTAAATTATGACATCCGCCATTCTCCCCCCACCAAAAAAATAATCTCTATTGTTGAATTATTCAAGAGTAGTCAAGGTGGTGACTCCAGTCCTTGTATTCTTTCATTACGTTGAAGTACTGTCAGAATGAAAATGTTGATTCAGCAAGCATTAACATATTTTATTATGGTTGTCAAGATTAAGGAACTAGATAAAAATTGAAAGCCCACAGGAGAATAAAAATATCAACCATGATTTATGCCGTGGATTATTATAGTAGGGCAGGAGAAAAAAAAACACATTAATATATCTAACACAAAAAGAACAGGAACAACATAGGCAACAAATATGGTTCAAATTACTTTTGATAACTTTTTTTAAAAAAGAAAACAACTTCCAGTTCTACTACTCCCTTGATTGCTATATTTACCTAGATCTCCAATCTCAAAAGATAGAATATCTTTTCATCTTCAGTTGCACAGAATTCAGTTATGCAGAATTTTTGTGATGACATTTCTAGCCACTTCACATGCCAAAGAAAAGGAAAGCAGATCTATAAATTATGAAAATGGCATCATAAATTGTAGAATCTCCATAAGCGATCATTCTACCTTTTATGTTTATAGTCCTGCTGTCAAAAAAATCTCTAGACTCTTCATGAGAGCAAAGCTTTTTCTTCTACAAGCCAAACCCCTTGTTGTGACACTATTCTAACTAATCCACCTTTCCAATTTGCCATTTTGAGCATGACCACCAAACTTAATTACTTTCTTAAAATGTACAGATCCTTGCTATGAAGCCAAGTTTTCTTTTGTCTGAATATGTGGGCAGGGGTGGGGAGATATGTAAATAGAAGAGTTTTTATTTCCTAACTTACTCTATGTTTTCTTTTCTTTCCACCCTATCGCTATTAACCTTGCCATGGTCTTTCATTTTCATCATATGTTATTAACCGGTATCATTTTGCTGAAATTGCTGAAGCCTTTATTTGTTAACAGAATGTTTGAAGAAGACAACTGAATTTAAGTATATGCCAGATCCAGCTGGTATTTTATCATCTTGTTAATAATAAAAGAACATAAGAAATGTTTTTTTTCTTTGAGATCAAGATACATTCTACCCATAGCATTACCAGAGTATCAGACTATGATTGGTATTAAAAAAAGGAACTAGGCTGATATAATTTATTCATCTTCCTTTATTGCCTCCACACCCCCAACTATGTTTTGTGGATGTTTACAAACTCTCTGTACAATGAAATGTTCTACAGCAAGGGTGTCAAACGCAAGGCTCGTGAGCTAGATCCGGCCTGTGGGGCCACCTTGAAAACAGCAAAGGACCAGCCCACAATGCCTCTGCCAATGATAACAGAGCTTGGGAGGGCCGCACGCCATTCTCCTAAGCCAGGGATAGGATTCAATTTTTTTAACAACTGGTTCTGTGGGCATGGCTTAGTTGGTGGGCATGTGACTGGGTGGACATGGCTTGGTGGTCATGTGACTGGCTGGGCATGGCCAACTCAATATCACTCACATAGAGGCATGCATCTCCTCACCTGGCCTCTCATGACTGTGGGGATGCTGCAACAGTTGTAAGTGTGAAAAATGGTCATCAGTCATTTTTTTCAGTGCCATTGTAACTTTGAATGGTCACTCCACACAAGCAAAGTACCAGCAAAGGAGGGGAAAAAAACTCAAGGGAAGAGACAGGAAGTCTAGTCCTGCCAAAAATGTAATAAGGGTTAATGGAAAGGCAGTTTCTGTAAGCAACACCAGAATGTTTCCTTCCTACCTTCCTTACAGGATTAGGCTGGTAATTTCTTCTAACAACTGGTTCTCCAAACTGTTTAGAATGTTAACAACCGGTTCTAGTGAATAGGTGCAAACTGGTAGAATCCCACCTCTGTCCTAAGCTCTATTTTTTTCTCCAATGGCCCCTTGCAAGCTTCTGCCAGCAAAATGGAGCTTGGGAGGGCCATGCATGGCCTTTCCAAGCTTCATTTTCACTGACAGAATGCTTGGGTCACCACAGGCACCCCAACACAAGTGACGTTGAGGTGGCCATGCCCACCCTGGCCATGCCCACCTGGATCACCCCCAAGATCAAACACAACCTGATGTGGCCCTCAATGAAATCGAGTTTGACACCCCTGTTCTACAGCATCTTACATAACAACACAAGAGACACAAACCTATATTTTCTCACATCCAATTCTTCCTCTTAGATAGAACAGGATAGAATAGGCCTACATTCTACTGAAATAGCATATTCAAGCTATGAGTCAATTGCCTTTTCAATGAATCAAGAGATAATGGCTGATTCCACCACAAAAATGCTATACTCTGAGTCACACTGTTTCTCATCTATATGATAGCTCAGAGAAAACTTAACATGTACCCTGAGACAGTAATAAAATGGAGGAACTATTAGAGATAGCAAGATAGTTAACAAGAAGCTTGGAACTAGACATCACTGTTTGGGAAATATAACCACCTAGCAGAATGGGAACAGACTGTAAGGAGTCCATTATCACAAAAGAATGTGTGAATGAATTTTAATGTTTGGGACATACATGTACATTATAGAATTAGGTTTTCATACAAATGGTTCTTCATTGCAGCTTCATAATCCATCTCTCCAATAAAGTATCGTAATTACTCAAATAAAGTCTCTGACTTCCAGTGAGAACACCAGGTGGCTGAGAAAGAGGGAGAACCTCTAAAATTGAATCTCTTCATCAGGATTTTTTATAGAAATTTAAACCAAGGCCAGGATGCTTAAGTAATAATGGAAGCATTCACACTTTATATTCTTCTAAGGCTCACAAAACAGAAAACCTGTGGTTTTGTATCTCTTTCATCCTATGCACAAGGCCACACAAGACATTCTTTTAACATTTTAAGCTGCCCAGTGGTAAAATGAGCAGTGAATAAATTTAATAAATAATAATAACAATACTGCCCTATCCCCCTAAATAGATCTCCTAAATAGATCATAGTGACTAAATTAGTAGACCAGCGAAATACTATATAATATATTTAGTTTTCAGCAAGGCATTCGACAAAGTAGACCACAACCTATTTTTTGGTAAGCTAGAAAAAAATGGATTAGATAGCACCACCACTAGATGGACTCACAACTGGCTGACAAACCATACTCAATGAGTAGTCTTTAATGGGTCTAAGTCTACATGGAGGGAAGTAAGCAGTGGGGTGCCACAAGGTTCTGTCTTAGGCCCAGTACTCTTCAATATCTTCATTAATGACTTTGATGAGGAAATAGAAGGGGAACTTACCAAATTTGCAGATAGGTAGAAATAGCTAACATCCAAGAAGATAGGCTCAAGATCCAGATAGATCTTGACAGACTAGAACAGTGGGCCGTATGTAATAAAATGAAATTTAATGTACAGAAAAGTAAAGGCCTACACTTAGGCAAGAAAAACCAAAAGTACACATATAGACTGGGTGAAACCAGGCTCAATAGCAGTAACTGTGAGAGGGATCTTGGAGTCTTAGCGGACAGCCAGGTAAATATGAGCCAGCAGTGTAGAGAAGCAGCCAAAAAAACTAATGCAATCCTGAGTTGCATTAACAGAGGGATACAATCGAGATCAAGTGAGGTACTAATACCATTCTATAAAGCCTTAGTAAGACCACACCTAGAGTACTGCATCCAGTTTTGGTCACCACATTATAAAAAAGATGTTGAGACTCTAGAAAAAGTACAGAGAAGAGCAACCAGGATGATTAGGGGATTGGAGACTAAAACATATGAAGAAGGGTTACAGGAACTGGGCATGGCTAGTCTAGTGAAGAGAAGGCCCAGGGGAGACATGATAGCAGTCTTCCAATATTTAAAAGGCTGCCACAGAGAGGAAGGGGTCAAGCTATTTTCTAAAGTGCCTGTAGGCCAGACAAGGAATAATGGTTGGAAACTGAACAAGGAGAGATTCAACCTAGAAATAAGGAGAAACTTTCTGAAAGTGAGAACAATCAACTAATGGAACAGCTTGCCCTTGGAAGTTGTGGGAGTGCCATCACTTGAAACTTTCAAGAAGAGATTGGATTGCCATTTGTCAGAAATGGTGTAGAGTCTCCCACTTCAGTTTGGGGTTGGACTAGATGACCTATTAGGTCCCTTCCAACTCTGATTATCTGTTATCTGTTATCTGCCTTCCATAACAGCAGATGTAAATGTATCTTCCCAGCTACATAAAACCCTTTTCTATTTCTAAAAAGTATTCAGGTCCTTCTTTGAAGAGTAGGGTTGTGGACTAGAGACGAAGTTCTTGCCTCACAATCAACAGGCTGTAAGTTCGATCCTAAGTAGAGGAGATACTTCTTTCTCTGGGTGCAAAGACAAAATATCTGCTGTGAACTCTGCATAGGCACCAGGAAGGGCATCTGGCCAGTAAATGCTATGCTCTATTCAATCACCTTGACTGTACCCTAATGCAAGCAATTACAGGGTCATTAAAAGAAAAAAAAGATCCTTCTTTGAAGGAAATGCGTGGTTCAGAAAAGTGAAAAACAAGCAAACAAATTCAAACAAGCTGTTGCAGATATACTTCTTATACAACAGGATCTCATTTTAATGAATAACATGGTTGTTTAACTCGTACAAGACCAATCTCAGCTGACTCTCTCATTTTCAGTGTAATTTATTTGAGGAAAAAAAGTACTTTTCTTAAAAAAAGGCTTTTGGAAGGACAGGTATATCCTTGATGTATCATAAGTACAGCTGAAGATCTTTTGGAATAAAGAACAGCCCACAAACACTTATTCATTTCTAAGTAATAGGTAGCTTATATCTACAGGTAGTCCTCAACTATTGGCCGCAAGGGAGACCAAAATTTCTGTTGCTCAGTAAGACAGTCAAGTGAATTTTGCTACATTTTAAGAGCTTTCTTGCCATAGTGGTTAAGGGAATCACTGTAGTTGTTAAGTTAGTAACATAGTTGTTAAGTCAATCTCACTTCCCCATTGACTTTGCTTGCCAGAAATTTGCAAAAGGGGAATCATATGACTCTGGGACACTGCAATTGAGCAGTGGGATCCTACCTGTTCCACTACTGGTTCGATGATTGTGCCCGCGTGTGTGCAGCTTTCACACACTAGCTGAGGCCTGCAGCACCAATCAGCTGAGAGGAGAAAGAAGAGAAAAGTGCAGGGGTGAGTGGAAGGGCCGATCCTGAACTTTTCTTTCTCCTCTCAGCTGATCATTGGAGGCTTTTTTAAAAAAAACTATCGGTTCAGCCGAACTGGTAGGATTTTTTGATACCAGTTTGGCCAAACTAGGCTGAACCGGTAGCATATCACCACTGCTGCAACTGTCAGAAATATGAGTCTGTTGCCAAACTTCTGAATTTTGATCATTGATCATCAGGTACAGATCATTGACAAATACTGATGAAAAGGTAATTTAAAAACTTTATGGACAGGAGTTCCGGTTTGTCAGGCTTCGGAGGTGGCAGGAATTCATGTTTGTGCGCGATCCCTGCTGCCCTTGCTACCGGAGTGCCTCCGATCCAGCTGGATTTAGAGGCTATAGTTATCCTGTAGGGATAACTGAAGACAGGGGAAATCCTGGCAGAGGTCTGGCAGCATCGCAACCCCCTTCCTCAGCCGGCTAAACTCCCTTTTCTAAAGGTGGTGGAGTGGCGGTCAGCAATGGCCGCCACAAAGAGGCCGCCTCTCAGCCAGACAATGGCCGCCTCTCAGCCGGACAAGTTTGTGCAGGAGGAAGTTGAGAAAGTGAAAGTTTTTGGCTGAACCGGGACAATAAGTAACATCTGAACACCCTGGAAATTTAGATCTCTAAAGGATACATTGTTTCCCAAGAAGATTGTAAAAAACTGTGGATGAAAGTGAAAAGGGAAAGTTTTTTCTTCTTCACTCTCCTTCCCTATGGAGATAGCAATGGAAATTGGAAACACCCGCTTTGGCAACAGAAGGTAACTAATTTTGAAAGTTAAAGCCAAGGGGACATTAAAGATGTCTGAACATTGATATTTAAAAATCAAAATCTTTTTGCTATAAGTGGGAAGGGAGAGGTAAATGATTTTATATTAAGATTCTGCTGGAGGAAACTGCTTGGAGTTTATAAGATCAGAGATTAACTGCAATAAGACTTCTAAAAAAATTATTTTGGATTTTTGGAATTGTGCAATTGAACTCTACCCCAGGAAGAGAAAGTATTAAAAGAAGAAAGTGAATGAAACAGTTTGTGTTGATTTAGATTGCTTGATAACTTTGGGACTTTTGCAAACTATTTTTTGAAAGAATATATATATATATATATATATATATATATATATATATATATATATATATATATATATATATATATATATATATCACAATGGTGTTATCTGTGGAAGAATTGAAAATGGAATTTAAAAAGCTAAAAGAAGAGGAACAAGAAGGCAAGGGCTCTTTTGGATCTGTTTTCACTTTTTAGAAATGGTGATTTCTACCTATCAGGAAATACAGCAACAAGAAAGCTGGGATGAAGGAGAAGAAGCCATCTTTAATGGACAAATAATTTTAGTTGATGAAGAAAAGGGAAAAGGGGGAAAGAAAATGGAGAATTCAAGATCTTAGAAAACAACCAAGAAAGGGAAAAATAAGGTGAAAAATCGATATAATGTCAGAAAGCAACAGAAAAGAGGAATACAACAGAGAGGGGAGATTAAAAGGACAAAGATTGAGACATGGAGGGGTAAAAAGGCCAGATTTGACAAGAAAGGAAGGGAAAAGGGGAAGAGAAGTTATAAAGGCTTAAAACAAGATGTTAAAAAACAGGTTTTTTTTAGAGACAAAGGGTAAAATATAATTTAAAAAGAGATTCTGCAAAAGTACACAAGATTGTATCATAGTATTTGTATCTGAAATAGAGTTAGAAGTTATTAGAGTTATTGTAGGGAATGTGTAAAATGTCTAAGATTTAATAATAGAGTTTAATTAATTAATTTGTTATGGAACATTGTTTTTACTATACTATAAGCTTATTATGTTTTTTTATTTTAAAATGTTACGTAGAATGTACTAAGCAGAATCAGAATGGAAATGATGTAATATTTTAAGTATTAAATTTGGGGAAAGGATAGAAAGGCATCATACTTCAACCACTGATTACAGGAAAAATTTTGTATTAAAGAGAAAAGATAAATAGACAATTGAAAAAGAATGGACAAAAGATACAAATCTAATGATTTAAATTGAGATGAAGTAAATAAAATAGAGTTAAGAGAGTGAAAAAAGGGGAGAAGACATATAGAAAATATAGAATGTTAAATAAGATTGAAATAGTATATAAGGTGAGCATGAATTTGATTTATGTTTGTACAAAAAGATGTAACCCGGGGTTAAGCCGCTTTCTAAAAAGAAGTTTTATGTTTTCATGTTACGTGTTTTGTTTGTTTATGTTTGTTTATTGAGAATTAAGAATGTTGGATGAGAACATATGAAATCATAAATAAGACGGATGAAAGTATAAATTTAATGAATAAAATTGAATAGAAATAAAGGGAAAAATAGTGAGAAGTTGGAAAAAGAGTAATAAGATATGAAGTTGAATACATAAGATGCATATTAAATTGTGATTGTATGGAAATGTGATAATTTGGAACTTTGCTGTACTTAAATAAGATGTTTTATTTGCTTTGTTAAAAGATGCTTTATGTTCTCACGTTTTATGTTTTGTTTGTGTATTGTCTTTGAAAATTAATAAAATTTGTTTAAAAACAAAACAAAACTTTATGGACATTTATTAGAGTATAAGCTGGAAGAAGAGCAAGTTAAAGAAATGATGATTGCTTGGGGGGAAAATTTTGGACATGGGATTGATTTAGAGAAATGGCAAAAATTGTGGTCTCAGAATTATAAAATGACAATGTCAACAGCATCTAAAGAAAATTTGTGTAAGATGTTTTACAGATGGCACCTATTCTCGATGAGAATCGCAAGAATGTTTAAGAACAAATCTGAAAAATGTTGGAAATGTCATCAGATACCGGGTTCATATTACCATACATGGTGGACGTGTGCAGAAGCAAAAAGATATTGGACTAAAATCCACACATGGTTGGAAAAAATGACAAAACAACACATAGACTTTAAGCCAGACATATTTTTATTGGAGATCTTACCAGAAATATACAATAGGGAACTGAAATATTTGATTGTAAATGTACTAACAGCGGCTAGAATTATATTTGCTAAAAATTGGAAAAATGAGAAAATGCCAATGCAAGTTATTAAGAAAATAATGGAATGTGCTGAAATGAGTAAATTGACATTTGAAATTAAAGAACAAGAAGATAAACAATTTTATAAGATATGGGATTTATTTTACCAATGGTTAGACAAAAAAATAGGGAAATGAAATATGTCAGAAAAGTTTACCATATGAGAATAATAGAACGATACAGAATATAATATAAACATGTACTACCATTGGATGAATCTATAATATAAATTTACCTAAAATTTAGACTATCTTGAATAAAATGATGGAACAATAGTTGAGTCAAATAAATGTTTAATAACTGATAATAATGTATACATATATATTAGATTATTAAAATGAGAATTTATATAAATTGTGAGGACAACAGAGAGAATGCACAAAAGTTTTGTAACCAACCGACACACTGTATGTATGTAACTTGAAGATGGTGCTATGTTTTATATTTTGTTTGTGTATGTTTGTCTAAAAATAAAAACATTTAAAAAAAAGAAATACAAGTCTGTTGCCAAGCTTCTGAATTTTGATCATTGACCATCAGGATGGTGCAATGGTTGTAAGTGTGAAAAATGGTCATGAGTCACTTTTTTCAGTGCTGTTGTAACTTTGATCAGTCACTAAATGAACTTTTTAAAGTCGAGGAGTACTCATATGAATGGTCTGATCTTACATGATCTTACATGTGCTCACAGCAGTGAGAATTGTATATGCACAAAACTGGAAAAATGAAAATATACCTATAGAGGAAAATGTAATAAAGAAAATACTAGAATGTGCTAAAATTGATAGATTAAAAGTAAAAATTAAGGATAAAGAAGAAACAGAATACTTTTTAATTTAGGAACTATTTTATCAATGGTTACAAAGTAGAAGCAGAAGTTAGAAACTTAGAATGGAGGAGGATATGTAAACAGATGAAATAAATGTACAACTAAATAATGAAATATTGAATAATCAAGATAAGTAAACATGATGATTAACAGAATTACAGGATAATGTTTATAAATGTGATGTTCAAATGATGTTTATAATGTTTGATATTATTAACCAATTATGGATAAAGCTGAATAGAGTTTTAATTAAATAATGGGGAATATTTAATAAGGATAAATGAAGATCATGGTGAATAGGTTTTGAGAATAATAATTATAGTTATTGTATGTATAAGATTTATTACTTGTATTTATATTTCAATTGTGGAGAAGAAAAAAGTTTTGGATCATCAATATTGCCATACCTGGTGATAGCAGAATCAATGAGAAACAACTTGAAAAAGTCACCAGATATCAGGATTTGAGAATTGAACTGCAGAGACTCTGGCATAAACCAGTGCAGGTGGTTCCAGTGGTACTCGGCACACTGGGTGCTGTGCCTAAAGACCTAGGCAAGCACTTAAAAACAATTGGTGCTGACAAGATCACTATTGGTCAGCTGCAGAAGACCACCTTAGTGGGATCTGCTCCCATAATCTGCCGATACATCACACAGTCCTAAATGCTTGGGAAGTGTTTGACTGGAGATTTATGATACGAAACCCAGCATGGTTATCTCGTCTGCTGTGTATAATGTCATTTTTGTGTACAACAACAACAATAATAAAGCTGTCTGAATGGCAATTCCCGGACTATTTCTTATCTTCAGAATGTTGATTAGAAAGAGGTGAGAGAGTCATTGTGTCATGCAACTTTTTGCAATAGTCCTGGGAGAAGAGATTCTGTCCTTGGAAACTAAGAGCCCGGCTCTGATTTATTGTATGTATTGGGCAAAAAGACACAATTCTTTGATAATTCTATGAGATTTATTTTCAATGGGCAAATGAAATCATCACACAAGAACTTTGCAACACTTCTATGTTTCAGACCCTCATTGACTTTGGTGGCAGCTTTTTCAGTCAGTCATATGTCGTCCACTGAGATGTTCTCACCCACTTAGTAAAATTGCCAGTAAAATTATGTAGTGTGTGGCAGGATAGACATGTTGTGCTACATTGTCTTCTTTATTTGAGTACTTGGAATAAATTTGTGGATTTCATAAACAAATAGCTATTCATTTACAGAATCCCCAAAAATTATTATAGTTGTATCGCTCCATAATTAAACCTCCTGGGAATCTGAAATAGCTTAAGATGGCAAAATGAAGAAAAAGGCTTTCTCTTTTGAACAATGAATAATAAAAGCTAAAAAGTTCTTTCTTTCTGAAGAAAATTTTTGATATTATTTGACTGGAAAAATGTGATGGAAAACATGTGACAGCAACATATAGATATTAAATCTTCCAAAGAGAACATTTCCTATATGTTGACAAAAAAGACCAAGCAGAAAGGTCTCACATCTTCCAGTGTCTCCTGAAGTTTGCCCAAATTTATGTTTGTTGCATTGTTGTTGTTGTTAGTTGTGAAGTTGTGTCTGACCCATTGCGACCCCATGGGCAATGTTCCTCTAGGCCTTCCTGTCCTCTACCATCTTCTGCATAGATGACACTATTTAACCATGTCATCCTCTACCATCACCTTCTCCTTTTGCCTTCTATCTTTTCCAACATCAGGATATTTTTCAATAAGCCTTCTCTCTTCTCATTTGATGGCCAAAGTATTTGAGCTTCAGCATCAGTATCTGTCCTTCCAAAGAACATTCAGGGTTGATTTCCTTTGATGGATTTGAACACCTTGTAGTCCAAGTGACTCTGAAGAGTCTTCTCCAACAACACAATTCAAAAGCAACAATTTTTTGGTGCTCATCCTTCCTTATGGTCCAACTCTCACTGGTTTATATTACTACTGGGAAAAACCCTAGGTTTGAAAATACGAATCGTTGCCAGCAACATGATGTCTCTGCCTTTTAATAGAACTTTACCAGTTACACACATAATTATCTATAATGTCTGCATCATTGGTCTAGATGAGAAACAATTTATATTTAAAGTACTTTATTTTACTTATTGATTAGGAAGAACATAGCAGAGTAAGATTTTTAAATTCAGTTAATGAATTAAAACAAGATTAGTGAAATATAATAATATAATAAATTAGTGAAATATAATAATAATACATCCTGGACAAAAAAAAGGGAGAGAGAGAGGGGGATAGGGATAGGGATATATATATATAAACTGAAACGGCTGTGATAGTCTGACTCACAGACGAACACAATACAGAAGCCTGATGATGGCAGATGAGATTCTGCCAAAACGTTGCTACAGCTTTAAAAGCACAACTGCAATGACGTGGGAAAATACCCTTACAAAGCTGAATGCTATTTGGTTATTCAGGTTTTCTCCCGTGTAAAATTGGAAGTATCTAGGAGTAATGTGAGCTTGCAGCTGCTTCTTCCTTTTAACTGCTAGTCAGGGTGTGACTTGATTTGGTGGGGACTTGGCTGTATTCTGATTGGTTGAGGGGTTGGCTGTGTTCTGATTGGCTGGGGTGTGTGTTCTGTTCAGGTGGGGGCTTGGTTGTGCTCAGGTTAGTCTTAGTGGTGATGAATGAGACTTCATCGAAACGTCGCCTAGATACTTCCAATTTTACATGGGAGAAAACCCAAATAACCAAAGATCCACATACAAATAATATGATTGCCAAGAATACAGTATCAGTTAAATCCACAGGAGCTGAATTCAACTTGAAACATACTTTACCTTTATGAAGAAATTATTCAGGATCTGAAGAGAAGTGGGAACATGTTATCTTCCTTCTTTAAGCTTTTTTCAACTAGAGGCTCACTTAATGGAAATTACTCTTCTCCCCTTGGTCCTCATCAGTAAATCATTATAAATGTTTTGCTCTTTTTTTAAACCACATAATTGATGTTAGGAGGTATAAAGAAAATAAATCTTCATCTAATCAATTTGTGTTAAATTTTTAGGTTGCTATGAACTGGTTTCCAAATAAGTATGGATGATGAAGAGTTTGGAAATTCAGTGAATTAGGGAAGAATACAGATATAGACTTACATTGGGCTTCTGATATCGTATTTACATAAACCAAATATAACAATTTAGAATGATTGTCCTGGTAATGTGGACTAAATAGGAGGGAAAATATATGCCTGTTACTAAACTTTCAGTCACACTTCAATTTTCATGAGATGTCCTTCAGGAGAAATTTCTCCATGATTGTCAGGTGAAAGCAACCAGAACTACTTGTGAAGAGTCTCAAACAGAAACTTTATTGCCACAAATAATGTAACAAGACTCCCACCACAATGGCTGCATTCCCTTGGGGTTGACACATTAAGGGTTCAAGGATTCTGGGGGAGGACACGCTTGTGCTGCTTACTGCAGTGCAACAACTCTAAACTTGGGCCACTCTTGACTTCTCGCTCCTGTCTAGCTGGAGATTCCACCACAATGATTAAAGTTTGATGAAGTCACACTTATGGAAGGCAAGATGTCTAGAATACCTTTGAGGAATAAATGTTAGATGTTCCAGAATAAATAATAAGCCATGGAGAAAGAAGTATCTCTGAGAAATAGGAAGAACATGGTTATGAGTTCTACTATTCCTTGTTCCCACACATTCTACTCTTCAGAGGGTTGGTTAGAAGGGGTTGGAGGAACATTCTACATGGTGCATTGTAGTTAGTCCCTGTTACTGAACTGTGATAGGCGTTGTTTTTCTAGGTATTACAAAGGGTCATGGACTTTGAGTTTTATTTAACATATTGGGTAGAAAAATTCTAGCTGGACAATATTTCTTCATTATTATTTGAGAACTTTTAATTATACATTTTGAAGTTCAAAAAACTTCAAACTTTTGACTTCTGGCTGACATTGCAGTGAGATCAAATGTGAGGAATGAATCTCCACACCCCCATGCTGAGTTCTCTCCATTGGAAGGCTTTGAAAGAAGCTAAATCCACCCAGTATGGGTGGTGAAGAAAAGAGGTTGCAGAGACCCGCAACTCCTTTGCTTGACTCAGGACTTCTTCCCTTTCATCCATGATGAGGACAAGAGGTAGCCATCATGGCTGCCATGAAGCTAGGACAGCTGAGGGAACAAAGAAAGTGCAGGAGCAGTGTAGATAGACAGTGACTGGAGCTGGGTGAGATGATTCCTTTTTTATTTAGAACCTAACTTTAAAAGGAAAAAAGAAAGAAAATCAGGAAAAAGAGACTCTTATAACTGTTTGCTAAAGAGGCAAATAATTATACAGAGAAAAATCCTAGACCCTAAAGAAAGAACTAAGGAGAGAGAAACTAAAAACTTTTTAAAACATAGAAAATTGGACTTTCAAACTGAGTAGGTGTTGTTTTGGAAAGGCATTTTAAAATGCTGGAACTATCTACTTGAATAACTGACTTTGCTTCTATAAATTGAATTAAAATTGGTTACATTTCCAACAATGCTGAAACCTAAGTTGAGGGCATCACCTACTGATGAATGGAAAATATATCCAACTTTCCAAGCCTGGGAAAGTTTCTGATAAGAGAAATAAACAATGCTCATCTGGAGGACTGTGGTGACACCTACTGATCTATAATTATCTACTTTATGATTACTGGAGACTCAACTGTGGGAATAAGGAAGACTCTTAAGGAAAGTAAACTGACTTCTGACTTTTGAAATGCTTCCTGGACTATCTAAATGGATCTGATTGAATAATCCTGAAATATAAAGAACTATGAGTATTATACTTTCTGAGGAGCAACAGTAGGCTTGAATATATTGTTTTTGGACTATTGAGTAAAAGCGGGACTTACTAAAATAACACAAGATGCTCCATCGGGGGAAATAAGTGAAATTTCAAAAGAAATGGTGTTGATGTTCCAAAGCTTTAAGGATACTATGCGAAAGAATCACAGGAGATACAGAACCTATTGCATGGCATAAATGAGAAAATAGAAAGTACCCTGCAACTGATAATGAATGAAGACCAAAAATTCCAGGAAAGAGAGGAGACAACCAAAAAAATGGAGGAAAAGATAGAACAGACAAACCAACAAATAGAGCAAGAAGATGAGAAGGAAAAGACAAGACACATAATAATGACTGATGAAATAAACCAAGGGGAAAATACTTTAAGAGATTTAAAAATGGAATTGGATAAGCAGGAAAGATACTTCTGAAAGGGGCTTGGGTAGATACTGTGAAGATCTACTGTGAAGATCTGGCAGCATAGGAGGGTAGAAATGGCAGAAATGTTTAGACTGAACAGTGAAGACCCAGATGTAGATAGAGATTGAATTGCAGAGAAGAGTATGGGAGGCAAGCTAAAAATGAATAAGAATTGAAGTATTAAAATGACCAAGAGATGATAGATAGAAAGGAAATCTTTCTTTCTTTCTTTCTTTCTTTCTTTCTTTCTTTCTTTCTTTCTTTCTTTCTTTCTTTCTTTCTTTCTTTCTTTCTTTCTTATATAATGATGACCTGATAAAAAACTAGAATAGCGGTAGAAATAAGAATACACACTTTTATATATATAACGTAATAGCTAGATGGAAAGATAAGAGGTTGAAAGATGGTATTATTATGTATATTTAAACAATATGGAGATTGACACTAGAATGGTACACTGAAACATTGAATAATTAAATAATGAAGGACTATATCTTAATATAAACCTGGTTACTAACACTAGGATTAGTAACAGTTGCCTGACTAAAAGCCAGAATAGAAGTAGAAATAAGAAATAGGGGGAATATTAGCACACATATTTTTTATATTATAGAATAAAAGCAATGACTAGAGGGAAAGATTAGAGGTTGAAATATGGCACTACTATGTAAGCTCAAATAATATTGTGATTGGCATTAAAATGGAACATTGAAATATTGAATAACTCCTTTAAACAAACATGTACATTAATTCTAGGTTTACATAAATTTGACTAATATAACAAATATTATTAATATTATTATTGCCACTTGTACCAAAATGAATAATACCAAGATGCCACACTGTTCATGTACTGATGCTGATGTATATTTTAATAAATAATAACAACAAAAATAATGATAATAATAAAACACTTCAAACTTCACAGACACCGATATTGTCAATCAAATTATTAACTTGGGAAATGCAAATAACATTCTGATCTCTTATCTTAGTATTCATAAAAATTTTCAAAAGATTTATATACAAGAATTGTTCCAAACTTCGTATAATTGGAAACAAAGAAACAGAAATGATTTTATGTGATGTACCAGAAAAGTTGCATTTGATTCAATTTGGGAATAAAGGACAGGTTTTTTGTAAAACATAATAGGCTAATATATTATATGTTTACCACAAGATGTACCAGTGTTGCTCAAATCTTAACTTGCTGTTAGATTCTTTTAGCAAGTGTGCTTTCATATGCAATAAATATCATTTAAAATACAGTGGTTTTTCACAAACATTTAGTCAAAGTCATACATTCTTTTAAAAAGGAAATAAATAAAAATAAAAATAAATATTTTGATTTTTAAGTATAAAAGTAAAATCATAAAGAAAAAAATGTTTATTTTAATCATTTATTTTATTAAATGTATTGACCACCTATCTTAGCATAAAGTAACAGGCAGTTTATAATACATATATTTACAATATACAACATAACATTATTTTGTTTTCTTGGGTACACATTATGTCAGGTTTTCAAATGGCTGGTAGGCGGGAGGTGTCATCTCATTTATTCATGCTGTGTGGGCGTTTTTCTATCTCTATGGCTTCTCTGATTATTCTGTTGTTGAAGTGTTCAGTTTTGGCGATAGTTCTAGTATTTTTAAAGTCAATCTCAAGTTTGTGGCTTTGAGGTGTTGGACCAGGGAAGAGGTAGAAAGCAGATGTAGAAAGCAGACTCACATCCACACAAAAGATGAGACATGACCACGGACCAGAAGCTGCACTGCAGCTTCATCACTACCGACTTCAAACCCCTCCGAGCCATACATGAAGCGAACTGACACCCACATGAAAGATGCTGCCGACCACGAACTCGAGAAGCCAAACAGCAGGATCACAGCTCACCAGCTCAAATCCCACAACAACTAAGACTAACCTGAGCACAACCAAGCCCCCCCCAGACAGAACACACCTCCAGACAATCAGAGGCACGTTCCCAGCCAACCCCACCCAATCAAGTCACACACCCCCACTAGCAGTTAAAAGGAAGAGAGCAGCTGCAAGCTCACATCACTCTGAAGCACTGAGCAGAAGACACAAGCCTGAAGATGATGAATGAAGGCTTCATTGAAAGCGTTGCCTAGATACTTCAATCTTATGTGGGGAAAGCCAGATAATAAAAGATCCATATACAAATACCCATGAGAACCTCAGAAAACATTTACATTTAATTCTTATTCTTATGTTCTATCCACTTATACCATCTATCCCAAACCGTGTACTATTCTGATTTCCCCCTTGCCTTTTAGTTCTGTTATAAGTTTGTCCATTTCAGCACAATCTAATATTTTTTGTATCAACATCTCTTCTGATGGTGTATATTTTCTGATTTCCAACCCCTGTGCAAAAATTATCCTCACCACTGTTATTATATGCAATATGATGTATTGGGTTTGCTTGCTAAATTTCTCTTTAATTATTCCCAATAAGAATATTTCAGGTTTAAATTCTGTTTGGTGTTCTGTTATCTCCTGTCACCATCTTTGTATCTTCATCCAATATTTTCTAGCTTTTGGGCATTGCCACCACATGTGAAAAAATGTTCCATCTTTTTATTTACATTTCCAGCACTATAATTTTGTATTTGGATATATTTTTGCCAATCTCACTGGCGCTAAATGCCATCTATAGAACATTTTATACTGATTTTCTTTATATGAGTAAGCAGATTTAGAAGATGAATTCTAAAATATCCTTCAGTGAAGAAGGTGAGATGTGATAACACCTTGGCCTTTAGGAAGTAGCTTTAGGAAGTAGTTTTATATGGCTCCAATTTAAATCTTACATTTTGAGCATACAGTGTTTTAATTGCAAAGATATATGTCTATGAGCATACAGAGCAAAATTGTGTGATTGTATGTTTTATATTGCAATTTAGAACAGTATTGTTAATTTTTGGTATGGTTAGATTTGGTTATAAATCTTCCTCACTTTCTTCTTCATTATCTTTTTTTCATTTCCAGGGTTAAATTAATATTGGCTGCCTGGCAAATTTTAGACATAGGATTCAACAACTTCTGTTGCAATTCCTATTTAGCATTTTCCAGGGTTATATTTAAAAAAACAACATGTTCATCACATATTAGCTATATATGTTAGGCAGTACAATATTTTTATGGCTGATACAATGTAGAGCTACAATTTTTAAACCATTAGTATTAGATTGCATTGAGTGATGAAAAAGGTACAATCTTTGCAGGGCTATGTCATTTTATTGTGTGTTTCAACCAAATTAATAACATTTGCCTGAAGATTTTTCTCAATGTTGTTCTACTTTTCTTACCTTTTCTTACCTTAATGTTGTTCTACTTTTGTTACCTTATCTCTGAGAGGTTATGCAGTTCCTCTTCTGCAGTAGCTTTTCAGTAATTGAAAAAGATTGAGCTTTCATAGCTTTCAATTACAAGGCTTTCTTTGAACAAAGTTGGAGGAATCAGAGTTAAATTGCATCCCAGTCAATTGATAATCATGTCTGATGTTTCAAAAACTTATCAGAAATAAAACGCTGAATTATTTCAGTGAAGTATTGATAATGATTTAAAAAATAAGCTTTGAGTCAAAAGAGATGAATTCAACAGGATATGAATCTTCATGGTTTTTCTTCAAAGTTCCTTCTTTTCAACACCTTGATCACAGCCCTGTGGACATCCTTATTCCGCAAAGTGTAAATGATAGGGTTAAGCAGGGGAGTGACCACAAGATACATAACTGCAACCTTTTTGTTCCTATCAGGAGATAAGTGTGATTGCGGGATTATGTATATAGAGATGATGGTTCCATAGAACACAATGACCACAGCAAGATGGGAGCCACAGGTCGAGAAAACCTTATAACGTCTTGCAACTGACTGCATTTGAAAAATTGAATGGAGGATACAACTATAGGAACACAAGATAACCAAAAAGGGAACCAGAACTACAAATGCTGATAGACCATTAAGTATGTCTTTGGTATGCTTTACATCATCACATGCAAGATCTAGCAAAAAATGCAGCTCACAGAAAAAGTGGTTAATGAAATTGGGACCACAGAAGGAATGACGAAAGATGCAAACAGTAGTGACCATTGAGAAAAGGAAGCCTATGATCCAGCAGGAGATGGCAAGCAGATGTTGGCACTTTCTGTTCATGGCAGAGGCATATCTCAAGGGGTTGCAGATGGCCAAGTAGCGATCATAAGCCATGACACCCAAGAGCAGGCATTCAGTACTGCCCAAACTCAGAGCAGTGCCTCCCTGTAAGATGCAACCTATTGAGGAAAGCACTCCTTTTCCAGCCAACAGGTGGGCTAAAGTCTGAGGCACAGAGCTGGTGACATACGTTATGTCCAGAATTGCAAGATGGCTGAGGAAGAAGTACATAGGTGTGTGCAGTTGAGCATCAATGTTTACCAATATGATAATTAGCAGGTTACCCAAAACTGTGAGTAAGTACATTGTTAGGAAGACCACAAATAGCACAATGCATTGATTTTGATAAGATGTGAGTCCTAAGAGAACGAACCCTGTTTCTGAAGTGAAATTCTCAGCACGCATCTTGGCATTCTGCCTACAGAGCAATTGTTAGACAATGAGTTTAAATACAAAACACGGAGAGAGAAAAGGAAGAATAATCTGTACATCCACTATAACTCAATATCAGCTGAGTATGCTTGATTTCCAATCCAACTGTCTGGATTCTACCTTTTGATTAGGTCAGAACAGGACCAAAACATTATCAATTGATCATCACAATGTATATCCTAGATATACATTGTGATAATCCTAGATAATGAACCAACTCCTATCTCAGGATTGCCATTATGAAACCTGAATGTTGGAATGATTCACACACAATTTGTCCTCCAGACAGAAATCAATGCATTAATAGAATCTCGGTTGAGCCTTGGTGGTGCAGTGGTTAGAGTATAGTACTGTAGGCTACTTCTGCTGACTGTCGACTGACTGCAATTTGGCAGTTCAAATACCCCCAGGCTCAAGGTTGACTCAGTCTTCCCTCCTTCCATGGTGGGTAAAATGGGGATCCAAAATTATTGGGGGCAATATGCTGTCTCTGTAAACCATTTAGGGAGGGCTAAAGGGTGGCATGACACACTATATTCCTTTATCTGTAACCTCCACGGAATGAATATATTGTATGTTCTTAAGTAGCTTTGTAAGAAATCCTTTGTCCATTGGGAAACAATTAAGTTAGGATCCTCTTCTGCCAAAGTTATCAATAACATAGAAACTTATAAACTTAACTCATACAATCATTTCAAAATGCTCAATACATTTTGAAGAGTTCCCTTAGTTTATAAACTAAGTATATTGTTATTTATGCATTCTTAGATTGACTTGTGACTCTTTACAGATCATAGATGTCTAAGGTCTATTTCATAAAACATGCTATTATAGGTGAATTACGGTGACAATATCTCAGGGAGTTTTGAAATGATAAGATTTGTTTATATTGAGATAGGGATCATTCAGTGGGAATTGTATGAGCAGCCACCACACAGCTTGCTTTTGGAAGCTTTTTTGCTGCTCTACATGAGATGTAGTTTCCTGGTAACTTAACAGAAATGATACCAAAGCTGGACTGTCAAAGAAGCATCCTGAAAAAAGAGAGAGGGGGATGGATGAAGAGAGAGGGAGAGGGAGAGGGAGGGGGGGATCAGCTTTGATTGCCAACAAAACAGTATCAGTTAAATCCACAGGAGCAGAATTCAACTTGAAACATACTTTACCTTTATGAAGCAATTGTTCAGGAACAGAAGAGAAATGGCATCATTTCCTTCCTTAATATAAGGGGAGCTTTTATTAACTAGTGGCCCACTTAATGGAAATTATTCCATTCCCCTTGATCCTCTTCAGTAAATCATTATAAATGTTTTGCTCCTTCTTTAAACTGCTTAATTAATGTTATGGGGTTTAAAGAAAACAAATCTTCCCCTAATCAATAGTGTTAAATCTTTGGGGGTTTTTATGAGCTGGTTTCCAAGTAAATATGGATGATGAAAAGTTTTTTGAATTCAAAATTAATATCATTAATTAAGAAAGGAATACAGATATGGACATATATTGGGCTTCTGTTACTATATTTACCTAAATCAAATATGATGATTTTAAGGACTTCCGGTGGTGTCCTCCTCACTGATGAACCGGAGACTGCAATTGTCCATGGCTTTGATCCATGCTCTCCTATTAGAGGGCCCTGAGTGTCAGCTTTTGGGAGCAGAGCTATCCTGTAGTGGTGGTTAAGAAGGGGGAGACTGCCAGCTGGCTCAAGGAGAGCCACAGCTCTCCTCCTCCTCCCACACTAAGATGATTTTTTTCCCATTTTTATGAGATGTCCCTGAGAAAAAAAATTCTCCATGATTTTCCAAGGAAACCAACCAGAACTACATGTTAAGAGTCTCGAGCATAAACTTTATTGTTATACAATCATGTTTCAAGACTCTTACCACAATGGCTGCATTTCCTTGGGAATGACACACTAAGACAGAGATCTCAAAACTTGGCAACTTTAAGACTTGTGGACTTCAACTCCCAGATTTCCTCAGCCAGCTATACCATGCAGCCATGCTATGCTGGCTGAGGACTTCTGAGAGGTAAGTCTTAAAGTTGCCAAGTTTGGGGACTCCTGCACTAAGGGTTCAAGGATTCTCGGGGAGGACTGGCTTGTGCTGCTCACTGCAGTGCAACAACTCTAAACTTGAGCCCCTCTTGACATCTCCCTCCTGTCTTGCTTCAGATTCCATCACAATGATTAGAGCTTGATGAAGTCACACTTATGGAAGGCAAGACATCTTCACCTTTGATGAATAATTGTTAGATGTTCCAGAATAAATAATAAGCCATGGAGAAAATGATATCCCTAAGAAATAGGAAGTTAATGCCTATTAGTTCTACTATTTCTTATTCTGACACATTCTACTCTTTAGAGGGTTGATTAAAAGTGGTTGGAGGAACATTCTCCATGGTGCTTTTTAGTTAATCTCTGTTGTAGAACTGTGAGAGGAGTTGCTTTTTTTTTTGTAAAGTTTTATTAATTTACAAAAAACAATACACAAACAAAACATAAGACATAAGAACATAAAACATCTTTTTCAACAACTACTTAAGAAAAACAAATAAAACATCTCATTTGAATACAATATAATTCTAAATTATCACATTTCAACACATAACTTCTTATATATTCAACTTCATATCTTATTACTGTTTTCCACCTTCTTACTATTTCTTCCTTTATTTCTATTCAGTTTTATTCATTCATATATTTCATCTTACTATATTTCATATTGTTACTATTTTATATGTTCTTATCCGATATTACTCCTCAAAAAACAAATATAAACTAACAAACACATAACATAGAAAAAAGTATAAAACTTCTTTTTAGAAAGTGGCTTAACCCCGGGTTTTAACTTTTGATACAGACTTAAATTAAATTCATGCTCAGCTTATATACTATTTCATATTCTATTAAAGATTCTACATTTTACGGATATCTTCTCCCCTTTTTTCACTCTCTTAATTCTACTTTATTTATTTAATCTCAATTTAAATCATTTCACTTGTATTTTTTGTCCGTTCTTTTTCAATCATCCATTTATCTTTCTCTTAAACACAATCTTGTCCCTGTAATAACTGGTTGAAGTATGACACCTTTCTATTTCCCCCCCAGATTCAATGCTTAAAATTAAACATTATTTCTATTCTGATTCTGCTTAGTACATTCTAAATACCATTTAAAGAAAAAAAAACAGACGTAATATTCTTATAAATATTAAAAATAGTATTCCCTAACAAATTAGTTAAATACACATCAATTACACAATCCCTACAATATTTTATTGACACATATTTCAAATACAAATATAAAATGCAATCTTGTGTACCTTTGCAGAATCTCTATTAAAACTTTATTTTACCCTTTATCTCTAAAAAAAAGTTGCTTATAAACAAAACAAACAACATCTTGTTTAAATTCCTTATAACTTCCCTTTGCTTTGTCTCTTCCTTCCTTATCAAATCTAGCCTTTTTACCCCCCCACCTCTCAATCTTCCACTTTTTAATCTCCCCTCTCTGTTGCATTCCTTTTTTCCATTGCTTTCTATCATTATATCGATTTTTCACCTTTCTTTTCCCTTTCTTAATTGTTTTTTAGAGCTTAAATTCTTGATTTTCTTCTCCTTTTTACCCTTTTTGAAATCAATGTCCATTCAAGATGGGTTCTTCTTCATCGTCCCAGCCTCTTTCTTGTTGCATTTCCTGGTAAGCACAAATCGCCATTTCTAAAAAGCCAAAAAAATAGATCCAAGAGAGCCATCTTCCCCCTGAAGTTTTTCAAACTGCATTTTCAATTCTTCAAAGGACACCATTATGAGCAGAAAAAGATTTTTTTTTTTTAAGCAGTCCAAATGTTTTCTTAGTCTTTCCAAAGATAGTTAAAGTCCCAAAGTCATTTGCTCTTCCTGGGGAGAATTCAATTAGATAATTCCAAGACATTTTTTGGAAGTTTGGAAGTTTAATTACAGTTTAGTCTCTAATCTTATAAAGCTCCAAGCAGTCTTCTTCAACAAACGTTAGTATAAATCATTTATCTCTCTTCCTTCCCCTTAAAGCAAAAAGATTTAAGTTTTAAAGAATCAATATTTGAAGATATAATTTCCCCTTGGCTTCAATTTTGAAAGTAAATACCTTTCTATTGCCAATACGGGTGTTTCAGGTTTCCATCTGCTGCCTCCATGGGAAGGAAAATGAGAAAAAGAAAAGGTTTTCCCTTTCTCATCCACCGCAGCTTACCGATCCTTTGGAAGACAATAAATCACTTGAAAAGCCAAAGTTCCAGGGTATTCAGATGTTAATTGTTGTCCCGGCTCAGCCAAAAGCTTTCTCTGTTTTTTCTTTATTCAGCACCCCTCCTGCGCAATCTTTTCCCGGATGCCAGCCTCTTCATGGCGGCCATAAGACCGCCGCTGCATCGTCTTGAGAAAAGGAAGTTTAAAACTGGATGGGGGGGGATCTGCGACATCCCCATACCCTTCCCCAGATCTTCCCTGTCTTCGGCTGATTCTACAAAGCAGCCTTATCCTCCAAATCCATCAGGATTGGAGGCACCAAGACGGTGAGCACAGCAGGGATCGTGAAGAGACGCAAATCCCTGCTGCCACCAAGGCTGGCAAGCGGAAGTGTCCCCTGGAGTTGCTTTTCAATCAGCACTACAAAAGGTCATGGAATTCCAGTTTTAGTTAATATACTAGCCAGGAAAATTCTAGCCAGACAATATTTCTTCATTATTTTTTAACTTTTTAATTGTAGATTTTGAAACTCAAAAAAAAAAAAAAATCAAACTAAACAGACACCAATATTGTCAATCAAATTATTAACTTGGCAGATGCAAATAACATTGTGATCTCTTGTATCAGTATTCATTGTAAATTTTTAAAGATTTATATACAAGAGTTGCTCCTTAGCCAAAATTCTTGTAATCAAAAATAAAGAAAAAGAAATGATTTTATGTGATGTACCAGAAAAGTTACCTTTGATTCAGTTTGGGAATAAATGACTCTTTTTGCAAAATATAATAGGCCAATATTTTTTAGATTTTCCACAGGATGTACAAATGTTGCTAGTGTTTTGACTTTTCAGATCCTTTTAATAAGTTTGCTTTTATATAAAATAAATATCATTTTAAAATATAGTGGTCTTTGTCCAGCATATAGTCAAAAGCAGGTATTTTTTTAAAAAGGAAATAATGAAAAAAATATTTTAAAAACACAATAATAAAACAAAATGTTTATTTTATTTATTTGTTTTATTAAATTTTTTGATTACCCATTTAAGCATAAGGTAGCTCTGGGCAGTTTACAATACAAATATTTACAATGTACAACATAACATTATTTTATTTTATTGCTTACACTTTATGTCAATCAAAGGACTCCTTTGCAGCTACTAAAAGCAAACTTATTAAAAGGATCAAATTCAGATGAAGGAAGTCTGCATTATGTATATAAAAATTATCTTATTATATATTTTTATATGCTATGGGTTGAGAAAAGGGACATCATCAAAGGTTAAGCTGTTTGGAAATTATAAACAGAATAGAATAAGCCATGGAAACACAGCAGCATCTTTTCAATCTCCAAAGACTTCTTCCTGTTGGACTTGGATGGAAATCAATTTCTGCTCTAGAAAGTTATGGACTCACCTTTGTTATAGATTGATTAGCAAAAACTGGATTGTCACTGTGAGATATACTTTTGATTCCTTACTTTTAACAGCAGACAGGAGAAGATCAAAGTCTCTTTCCATCTCAATATTCCCATTTCAGCACACTTGTTGAAGTATAGAGATGCTGATAGAAGAAGTTACTGCTCCAATTTCATCTCCCTTTCTCTTAACATGCCAACCTGCCTACTCCTGCCATATGGTCTTACAATGATCTGCTTCAGTACTGATCAGCAAAAACTTTCCATAAATTTGGAAGGATCTCTGATTGAGAATATTAGGAAGGCAAAGATTTAGAAAATGAATTCAAAGATCTCCTCCAGTGAAGAAGGTGACACCAGATAACAACTGGGACTAAACTGAACTAACTGCTTGAGTTTGAAATGGTCCCAATTTAATTTTTTTCACTTTGGGCATACAATGATTTTAGCAGCAGAGGTATATGTCTATGAGCATACACAGCAAAGTTGTGTGAATGTGGCTTTTATATTTAGTATTTTAGTATTTATTTGTTTTGTCAATTGCTTACAAGATAAAGTATAAGAATAAATATAGTTTTGAATACATGAGATAGATACTTATAAGAAAAAAAACAACAATAGGACAGGGATGGTAGGCATGATTGATGCGCTGATGCATGCCCCCTACAGGCCTCTTAGGAGGAGGGTGAGGTCAATAGTAGACAGTCTAAGGTTAAAGGTTTTGGGGTTGGGGGAAGAAACCACAGAGTCAGGTAGAGTATTACAATAGTTTACATCTATTGTGTGCTCTTGTATTGTTATGATTAAAGCGGAAGTATTCATTTGCATGTAGGACATTGAAATGTATGATTTTACATGCTATATTTAGATTGGACCAGAGGCGGCGTAGTTCTAGGTTTTCTAGGACTAGTGTTTCAAGTCTGGTGGCATCAGGTATTCTGCAAAGAGTAGAGGAGCGGAGAACTCTTCTTGTGAAATATTTCTGGACTTTTTCCAATTGTGTTACTATCAGATACATGATATAGGTTCCAAACTGATGAGCTGCATTCAAGAATAGGTCTAGCGAATGTTTTGTATGCTCTAGTTAGTAGTGTGATATTACCAGAGAAGAAGCTATGTAGAATTAAACTGACAACTCTTAATGCCTTTTTGGCTATGTAGTTACAGTGGACTCTAGCACTTAGATCATTTTAGATGAGTACTCCAAGGTCCTTGACAAAGTTTAGATCCTCAACAAGGTCTTGACTATTTAGCTTGTATTTTATTTTCTGATTTTTTTCTACCAATATGTAAGACGGAGCATTTATTTGTTGAGATTTGAAGTTGCCATTTGATTGACCATTCTGATACATAGCCAAGGTCTTTTTGGAGGGTAGTATTATTGTCTGTGGTGTTGAATTGCTTTACATCATCAGCGAAGAGAATGCAGTTGCTCTTAATATGATCACAGAGGTCATTTATGTAGAGTATGAAGAGAGTTGGTCCTAAAACACTGCCTTGGGGGACACCATTGCTGACAGGTAAAGAATTTGATAGGATGCTCCCAATTTTGACCATTTGTTGTCTGTTTGACAGGAATGCTTCTATCCAATTATGCAGATGTCCAGAGATACCATAAGATTTTAGTTTTAGGAGTAGTTTGTCTTGTACCACTGAATCAAAGGCTTTACTGAAGTCTTTGTAGATTGCGTCTATTGCTTTCTTTGATCGAGTTGGGTAGTCCATATGTTTCTGCAGTGCAAGAGCTGCAGATTACATGATAGTTTTTTTCTGAAAACAAATTGTTTATTAGAGAGTAGGTTGTTTGAGTCTAAGTGGAGGATAATGGATTGGTTAATAATTGATTCCACGACTTTAAAGGTGACACAACATAAGGAGATTGGTCTGTAATTTTCAACTAGGCTGGCGTCTCCCTTTTTCAAGATGGGGATGACCCTGGCCTGTGACCATAGTTTTGGCAAGGAGCTGGTCCTGAAAGATTTTTCAAAGATTATGCTTAGAGGTTTGGCTATGGCAGTGGATAGCTTTTCTAAGAAGTAGGCACATATTCTGTCTGGTCCAATAGATAGGGATAGTTTTAGATTGCGCAGTGCTTTTTCAACAATGTCTTCTGTAAAATCAATATGTATTAGATCATTGTAGTTGTCTGTGGTTTGACTAGGAAGTACTGGGCTTGATCCATTGCTGTTTACAAATACTGAGCCAAAGAATGTGTTAAAAAGGTTTGCTTTGAAGGTGTCATTATTGCAGTCTTTGCCATTAGGTCCTTTCAGGGGTGGGATGGACCTTGATTCTTTTAGTTTGTAGTTTACAAAATTGTAGAAAGCGTGGGTGGAATTTGTGCATAGAAGGTTTTCCTCTTGTTTAATGTGATAATTAGTGCATTCAGTTTTTATCGGGTAACATAGATTTTTGTATCGGCTTTTGAAGTTGGCAACATGAGCAGATCTGTTTTTTTGCCAAAGTGATCTCTTTTTGGATTGAAGCTTCCTTATTGTTATGGGTAATCTGTTTTTACTGGTTTTGGGAGTTGTTATTGGTACATATAGTTTGATGACTCTTTTGACTTCAAGTAAAAATATGTTGTAATGGTCTTCTAAGTATTTAATCCAATCAATAGAAATTACCAATCAAGGGAAGAGAGATTGTTGATTGTAAGATCATAGTTGCCTTTTTTGAAATTATAATTGGGGATTTTGTCATTGTGATGATTTTTGTATGGATGTATGTTGAGACAAAAGTCAATCATGTTGTGGTCACTGTTGGAAAAGGGTTCTTTAATTTGTATTCCATAAATTGAATTCAAACTGTTGCAGAAGATGAGATCAAGGCATTTGTTAAGCCTAGTATTGTTGGTTACTAGTTGTTCCAGTCCCAGATTTGTTACAGCATTGTAGAAGGTTGCATGTATGGGTTCAATTGTACATTCATTTAGGATCCAGTTAATATGAGGTAGATTGAAGTCACCAAGAAAGATAAAAGTGTGTGGGCAGGATGCTGCCCATGTTAGTAGTATATTTAGCTTGTTTATGTGTTCAATGTCATAATCAGAGGCTCTGTAACATAGTAAGAACCGAAATGTGATATTTAAGGTCAGTTCATAGATAATGGTCTCAGGAAGAGCAAGCTCTTGGGTAACTTGGATGTTTTTTAGATGTAAGGACTTTTTATAGAAGATAGCAACACCACCTCCTCTACGGATTTCACGATCAGATCAGTAAAGATGATACTGGGGTAATGGAGTCAGGGAGAGATGTGCTGAGCCATGTTTCACAGACAAATATGATGTCGAGTTTAGCTGTATTTAGTAAGAGGAGAAATTCAGGTATTTTATTTACAAGGCTTCTTGAATTGAGTAGCTTGCACTTAAGGCCAGTTGTAGTTTGAATTGAGGTAGTTGGGGGTGGGCATGCCTAGTCTTGGGTGATGGTGGATTGGTTGAAGAAGGTTTGGATGCTGAGTTGTGGGTTGTGTGACTTTCTTTTGAAAAAATCTTGTAGTAATCAAAATTTGATGGTAATCAATGTACAGGTCCTTCTCTCCATTGTCTAGACAATTTTTGAATTCTGTGCGTAGTATATGGGAGCGGGCACATAGCTATAAAGTCAGGTTAGGATGAGATTGGAGGTTTTTATGGTTGGTGTTGTTTTTGTGAGTGAATTTATAGTATAAATGAATTCATGTTTGCTTAATTCATTTTTGCAAATGACTCTGCAGAAGCGTGGGGCCACAGAGCCATCTCTGTTTTTTAGTTCCCCGCCAATGCGAGAAATATCAAGTATTTCATCAGGGGAGATAGATGCTTGATGCTTGATAGCCACTGATGATGTTCCAGGCAATTGTGATATCATCATTGTTATTAATGTCCTCTAGACCAGGGGTCCCCAACCACTGGGCCACGGACTGGTACCGCTCCGTGGAACATTTCCTACTGGGCCGCCGGTTTGCGGGGTGCCGCCATCTTGTTTGATGAGAAAGTGCTTCTGGGTGAGCTTTTCCAGTTAGAAAGCGGCATTTGGGTCCTGAAGGAATCCTCGCGCCTTAGTTTCATTGAAGTGGGGGGCTTCGAATGAAACTAAGGCACGAGGATTCTTTCAGCACCCAAGGCAAGGCAAGCCGAGCGACCGTCCTGAAGCTGTCCCAAAGTGAAGCCCATCGACAAAGGTACAAAGAAGGAGTTGAAGGTGGCAGGGAGAAGAAGGGGATGGCTGGCTGGCCGGTCGCTTGGCTCGCCTTGCCTTGTCATGTGACCTGATGCTGGTACCGGGCTGTGGATTATTTTGTGATGCTGGTACCGGGCTGTGGCACAAAAAAGGTTGGGGGCCTCTGCTTTAGACCAAATAAGATGGCATTAGGATGCTTTTGTTCGCACTTGACAGCTTTTCTGATGAGGATTGGGTTATCATTATTTGTTGGATTTATGGTGTTTTGTGGATTGGGTTGCAGTTGTTGGTTTTAGCTATTGGATTTCAGGTTTTTGTGTTGTATTCTGTGTTCAGGTTTTTGTGTTGTGTTCAGGACAGTATTGTTATTTTTATGTGTGGTAGAATATTGGAGTAGGATTCGTATTTTAATAGAGATATTCTTATAATAAAGAGAAAGATGAAACTATAAACTTTTCTTTGGGATTTAATGGAAAAAGACTTGGAAATAATTGGAACTCTGATCTTATATATGTTGACTGCAGACAGAGTATGATATGCACAAAAATGGAAAGACATTTTGATTTCCACCATGGATGAATGGCTACAGAAGCTGATGGAGTTGGCAGAAATGGTTAAATTGACTGTTTTGTTCAAAATAAAGAATATAAGTACTTTTGTTGTTACATAGAGAATGCTTCTGGATTTTCTGTTTGAGGTGAAATAAATGAAACTTTGATTTTGAGTTTTACTGACTTGATTCATTTCTTGTTATAGAAATGGTTACTTTATACAATTACAGAAAAGTAAAAAGTCAAGAAGAGTTCTCCACTCCTCTACTCATTACAGAATACCTTATACCACCAGACTTGAAACTCTAGACCTAGAAAACTTAGAACTACTCTGCCTTCGGTCCGATCTAAATATAATATATAAAATCATACTTTACAATGTCCTACCTGCAAATGAATACTTCAGCTTCAGCCATAACAATACAAGAGCACACAACAGATACAAACTCAAGGTTAACCACACCAAACTTGACTGCAGAAAATACGACTTCAGCAACAAAGTGGTCAATGTCTGGAATACTCTACCTGACTCTGTGGTTATTTTTCCCCAAACCCCCAAAACTTTAACCTTAGACTGTCTACTATTGACCTCACCCCCTTGCTAAGAGGTCTGTAGGGGATGTGCATAAGTGCACAAATGTGCCTATCACCCATGTCCTATTGTTTCTTTTTATTTTTCTTATAGATATCCATCTCATGTATTCAAAACTATGTTTATACTTATACATGTTATCTTGCAAGCGATTGAAAAAAAAAATAAAAAATAAAAATAAAAAGTCAAGGTTTGATGGTATTGCTTTAGTCTACTGCAAAAGAGGAAGTCAGAAATCAATGGGGTTTTAATCTTTTCTCCCCCCCCTCCTCACTTTTGTTACTTTTTCCCCTTCCCACTGTGTCCTACCATTTCCTTTTGTATTTTTGTATTTTATTCTATAATCTAAATAAATGATATTAAATTAAAATAATGATTATAATTTTACCTGACCTTCTTTGTCATTTTTGTTTCACTTCCAGAGTTAAACTGATATTGGCTATCTAGCAAATTTTAGACATAGATTCAACAATTTTTATTATAACTTCTATTCAGAATTTCCCAGGGATACCTTTCACAAACAATATTTTTTATCTTGTTAGGTAGCATAAATTAACAGTACAAATATTATCGTAGCTGAAAAAGTGTAGACCTACAGTTTTAAACCATTATATCAGTATTAGATTGCACTGAGTCATGAAAAAGGTACAATATTTGCAGTGCTATGTCATTTTATTAACAGAGTTAAATTGCATTCCAGTCAATTGATAATCATGTCTGATGTTTCAGAAACTTCTCAGAAATAAACAGCTGGATCATCTTAGTGAAATATTGATAATGACTTTAAAAAATAGGCTTTGAGTCAAAAGAGATGAATTCAACAGGATATGAATCTTCATGGTTTTTCTTCAAAGTTCCTTCTTTTCAACACCTTGATCACAGCCCTGTGGACATCCTTATTCCACAAAGTGTAAATGATGGTGTTAAGCAGGGGAGTGACCACAAGATACATAACTGCAACCTTTTTGTTCTGATCAGGAGATGAGTTTGATTGGGGGATTATGTATATAGACATGATGGTACCATAGAACAAGCTAACCACAGTAAGGTGGGAGCCACAGGTGGAGAAAACCTTATAACGTCCCGCAACTGACTGCATTTGAAAAATTGAATGGAGGATGCAACTATAGGAACACAAGATAACTGAAAAGGGAACCAAAACTTCAAATACTAATAGGCCATTAAGTATGTCTTTGGTGTGCTTTACATCATCACATGTAAGATCTAGCAAAAAACGCAGCTCACAGAAAAAGTGGTTAATGAAATTGGGACCACAGAAGGAATGATGAAAGATGCAAACAATAGTGACAGTTGAGAGAAGACAGCCTATGATCCAGCAGGAGGTGGCAAGGAGATGTTGGTGCTTTCTGTCCATAGCAGAGGCATATCTCAAGGGGTTGCAGATGGCCATGTAGCGATCATAAGCCATGACACCCAACAGCAAACATTCAGTAATGCCCAAGCTCAGAGTAGTGTCTCCCTGTAAGATGCAACCTATTGAGGAAAGCACTCCCTTTCCAGCCAAGAGGTGGGCTAAAGTCTGAGGCACAGAGCTGGTGACATACCCTATGTCCATGCTTGCAAGGTGGCTGAGGAAGAAGTACATAGGTGTGTGCAGTTGAGCATCAATGTTTACCAATATGATAATTAGCAGGTTACCCAAAACTGTGAGTAAGTACATTGTTAGGAAGACCACAAATAGCACAATGCATTGAGTTTGATGAGATGTGAGTCCTAAGAGAAGAACCCTGTTTCTGAAGTGAAGTTCTCAGCATGCATCTTGGCATTCTGCCTACAGAGCAATTGTTGGACAATGAGTTTAAATACAAAACACGGAGAGAGAAAAGGAAGAATAATCTGTACATCCACTATAACTCAATATCAGCTGAGAAATCTTGATTTCCAATGCATCTGTCTGGATTCTACCGTTTGATTAGTTCTGAATAGTACAAAGACATTGTCAATGGATTATTATAACCTGTTGTATTTGCCAGATAATGAATCAAAGAGTGCTGTTATGAAACATAAATGTTGAAATGATCACACACAATTTATCCTCCGACAGAAATCAATGCATTAATAGAATCTGGAACTTCTGCCTAATACTTATAGGAGGGCTATAGGCTAGTATTAGAAAAAGTGAGAAATACTGGAAGGACAGTAAGGGGTGATACACCACACCTAAATGATCTACAGTAGTTGTGTAAGAAGTCCTTTGTCCTTTGGGAAAGAATGCAGGCAGGATGTTCTTCATTCAAAATTACCAATAATATAGAAACTTATAACTCATACCAATCAAAATCTTTTGAACAGTTCTCAAAGTCTTTTGAGCAGTTCCTTTGTATTGTATACCAAGTATATTGTTATTTATACATTACTTATATTGTCTTGTTACCTTACAGGGATGTAGATATTGAAGGTCTGTTCGATAGACCCTACTATCATGTGTGAATTATGGTGACAATATCTTAATGGGTTCTGAAATGATAATATTTGTCTATATTTAGGTAGGCATCATTCAGTAGGAATTGTATGAGCAGCTACTCCATGATTTGCTTTTGGAACATTTTTGCTGCTCTACCTGAGATGTAGTTTCTTGGTAATCTAATAGAAATTGTGTCATAGCTGGACTTGGGAGTCAAAGGAACATCCTGAAGAGAGAGAGAGGAATGAATGGAGAGAGGGGGGGGAGAAGGGGGGGAGGAGAGAAAAATGGTTGCAGGAACTGGACATGGCTAGTCTAGTGAAGAGAAGGACCAGGAGAGACATGATAGCAGTGTTCCAATATCTCAAGGGCTGCCACAAAGAAGAGGGTATCAAGCAATTCTCCAAAGTACCTGAGGGCAGGAGAAGGAGCAATGGGTGGAAACTAATCAAGGAGAGAACCAACGTAGAACTAAGGAGAAATTTCTTAACGGTTAGAACAATTAATCAGTGGAACAACTTGCCTCCAGAAGTTGTGAATGCTTCAACACTGGAAGATTTTAAGAAGAGATTGGACAACCATTTGTCTGAAGTGGTATAGGGTTTCCTGCCTAGGCAGGGGGTTGGACTAGAAGACCTCCAAGGTCCCTTCCAACTCTATTCTATTCTATTCTATTCTATTCTATTCTATTCTATTCTATTCTATTCTATTCTATTCTATTCTATTATCTTCATCTTGTGTGCCAGTTGCAACTTTTCTGGATCAGGAATCCCTGTGCGTCATTCAGAGTTAGAGTTCCCAGATCAGGAGCCCCCAGGAGTCATTCAAGCTTTGGTCATCTCACATTTGGACTACTGCAATGTGCTCTACATCAGGGCTACCTTTGAAGAGTATTCAGAAGCTACAGGTGGCATAGAACACAGTATTGAAGTACCCCATCTTATACCACTGCTCTTTGAGCTCCACTGGTTGCCAATTTGCTTCCAGGTGAAATTGAAAGTGATGCCTATCACCTTTAAAGCTTGGTCCAGATTACTGGCCCACCCACAGTAGCAATGGTGGCACAATGCAGATCCTGTCAATCAAGAAATTTCAGCTAGCAGAGATCAAGAGAAGAGCCTTCTCTGCCATGGCTCCTGCCCTCTGGAACATCTTACCTTGTGAGGTGAGATTGGCTCCCACTCTTCTGACCTTCTGCAAGAGCCTTAAAACCTGGTTCTGGCAGATGACTTGGGACCCCAAAGGGGAAGCTTTTACATTGGAAGTGATTGATTAACTAGGATCTAATCCCATCTCTCCCCCCAAATGCACACATCTAGCTCCCTCCTTCTCCATTATTTTGTCACAATGGTTTTATTTTGATTGCATTTTGGTTTTGATTGGATTGTCTCTTTATGGAGTTAGGGATATTTATTTTTGTTGATTTTATTGTTTTTCATGTAAGCCACCCAGGGTTGCTTCATAAGGAGAAATAAATTTAACTAGACAAATTATCATCTACATTGTAATTCATGCTGAAATTGATGCAGTCCTTCTATCTCTATAGCTTTGTCACTTTATTCTAGACATTGACAACTAAGAATCTGTCTGTTTTAAAGTCTTACTTAATATAGCCCTACTCTCTTCATTCTTCCGATATGCTATACCACAATTATGCAGTGTTACTTAGTAAAAAAAATGCCAACACTTTCTCAATAATAAATAGACTACAGGTAGTCCTCAACTTGTGACCATAATTGAGCCCCAAATTTCTATTGTTTAGTAAGACAATTGTTTAGTGAGCCTTGCCCCTTTTAAGGATTTTTCTTGCCACATTTATTAAGTGAATCACTGCTATAGTTAAGTTACTAACACAGTTGTTAGGTGAATTCGATTTCCTCATTGACTTTGCTTCCCAGGTCACAAAAGGTCACCACATCACCCCAGGACACATCATAAATATGAGTCAGTTGCTAAGCATCTAACACAAGGATGCTGCAATGGTCATAAGTATGAAAAACAGTCATAAGTTGCTTTTTCAGTGTTCAGTGTAACTTTGAATGTTCCTTATAAAACAGCAATAGGACATTATATATTGCTTCTCATTGCTTTACAGACCCCTCTAAGCAGTTTACAAAGTCAGCATATTGCCCCCAACAAACTGGGTCCTCATTTTACCCACCTCAGAAGGATGGAAGGCTGAGTCAACCTTGAGCCAGTGAGAATTGAATTGCCAAACTGCAGTCAGCTGGCAGTCAGCAGAAGTAGCCTGCAGTACTGCATTCTAACCACTGTGCTACCATGCCTCATGACAACTATTACAAATGGTTGTAAGTCGAGGACTACCTACAGTTCAACCACATTTAGATTTCCCTGAGTTTTGTTCATGTCAGCAACATTTGAAGATCCAGATTTAAATGTCATTCCACACAATCAAGTACCTCCCCTTAGGTCATCAGCTGGAAATATTTTGGTGCCATATTAAGAGTAAAAGCAAGCAGATTTTTGTTAAAACAAACAAATTGAGCAAAAGAAGTATATTCATGGCTTTTTCTCTAATCTACTTCTTTTCAACACCTTACTCATAGCCTTATGGACATCCTTGTTCCGCAGGGTATAGATGATAGGGTTAAGTAGAGGGGTCACCACAATGTACAAGACTGCAATTTTTTTCTCCCGGTCAGGATATGAACTTGATTGAGGGATTATGTATATAGAGATAATTGTACCATAGAACAAGGTGACCACAGCAAGGTGGGAGCCACAGGTAGAGACAGCTTTCTGCCAACCCGCAGCTGATTGCATTTGACAAATGGAATACAGGATGCAACTATAGGAATATAAAATAATAGAAAAAGGAACCAGAACAATAAATGCTGACAGACCATTAAGAATGGCTGTGGTGCATTTTATATTGCCACATGCCAACTTCAGGACAAATTGCAACTCACACGTGAAGTGGTTAATGGAATTACGACCACAGAAAGAATGACGAAAGATGCAAACGGCATTGACCATTGAGAAGAGGCAACCAATGATCCAGCAGGAGCTGGCAAGCAGATGTTGGAGTTTCTTGTCCATGGCAGAAGCATATTTTAAGGGATTGCAGATGGCCAAGTAGCGATCATAAGCCATGACTCCCAAGAGCAGGCATTCTGTACTGCCCATGCTCAGTGCACTGCCTCCTTGTAACATGCAACGTATCGAGGATAGCATTCCATTTCCAGCCAAGAGATGGGCTAGTGTCTGAGGCAAAGTGGTAGTGACATACACAATCTCTGTGCCTGCAAGATGGCTGAGGAAGTAGTACATAGGTGTGTGTAGTTGAGCATCAAAACATACTAGTATGATGATCAATAGGTTACCTAATACTGTAAGCAAGTAGATTATGAGGAAGATCATGAAGAGCAAAATCTGTTCGTTTCGCTGATGGGTAAGTCCCAAAAGGATAAACCCTTTTCCCATGGTGAAGTTCTCAGATCTCATTTGGGCATCCTGAGGAGAGTGGAGATATTGATGGATACTGAGATCAAAACAAAAACCAAAAACCAAGAAACAATAGAAGAGGGAGAAAAAACCTTTTTTTTTCCCCAAAGCATTATACTATAGTATAATCTAAGCTCTGAATTCCTTAATTTTCAATCCAAGTTAGTGGCCATTACTGATCATAGATTTGTAGGGTCCTTAGTGCTCTCTGAGCTTGGTAGTTTCATTACCAACATCATGATGTTACCTAGTTTGATAATGAAACACCTGCAAGCAAACCACAAAGCTCACACAGCACTAAGGACCCCACAATTCAATTCTGAGCTGCAAATATTCTCTTCTATTGGGATTATAGTTTGTTAGCAGGAAAATTGTATGTTTTCAGTAATATCAAATGATTTTAGAAACCCTCTCTACATAATAGAGTAGTGCCTTCCTTTTGGCAAACAATGTTTTGACTACTATCTTGGGAGAGTTGCTATGGAACTCAACAATCAACCTATGGTTTATCCTAAAGACAAATCATTCAACAAGCTAGAATTTCATCAAGAAAAAAAATTGCGTTGAAAAGAGGAAAGTAAAGAGTGATTTGGCTGACCAGTTCCTATTATTTGGAATAATTTGCCATTGTCTTCTTCTGAGATGTTTCATCAACTTCCCAGTCCAGTGTATAACTGTAGGATGGCCTACTGATTTCCTATTTTATTTTTATCTGATCTGACTGTTTTTCCCTTTGGAGACCAGTTAAGGTTATAGGCCATTTACCTGGTCCTTCATCCATAAACTGATAAAAAGATGAAATAAATTTTACCTCTGTGCTTCTCCCAGGAATTTGTCACTCCTGAAGAATTGTGCCAAAACTTGGTTGGTGAAAGTTTAATTTCCACTTACCAACCCTGTATTTTAAAGAAGTTTAGTTTAGTTTAGTTTATTGTCATTGCATCTCGTACAACAAAATCAAACACCATTTTCAGTGTACATCACAACCATGAAAATAATCCCAAACACACATCCTTCACCCTTTACACATTGAACCAGAAACCCCCAACACCACACCAACACTGCACTATACAGCAGAATTCAAAAGAGCTACTGTCCTGGGATAGAAGCTGTTTTCCAGCCTATTTATCCTTGTTTTTATTATTCTGTACTGTCTGCCAGATGGTAATAGTTCAAAAAAAGGGTTCCCAGGATGAGATGGATCTTTGAGAATGTTTTGAACTTTCTTAAGGCAGTGGGAGCTATAAAGGGGAGAGGGCAACCAATGATCTTCTGGGCAATGACATTAACTCTCTGGAGTGCTTTCCTATCTGCCACTGTGCAATTGGCAAACCATACAGAGGTGCAGTATGTTAAAATGCTCTCTATGGTGCATCGGTAGAAGGTCATCAGCAGTTTTTCATTCAGTTGTTGTTTTCTGAGAAGTCTCAGGTAGTATAACCTCTGCTGGGCCCTTTTGACCAGGGCTGCAATGTGGGCACCCCAGGTCAGGTCCTCTTTTAGTGTAACACCCAGAAACTTCGAACTGGCCACTTCCTCCACTCGGTCTCCATTGATAAGCAAGGGCTGGATGTCTGATCTGTTCCTTCTATAATCCACTATAAGCTCCATATAATATATAATATACTATAAGTATTTGAGCATGGTTTATCACAAACTTCCGTCCTCAAGTATACTGCTGGAAATAGGTTCCCAGTAATCTTTTAGAAATGGAGCTAAATGTGGAGTGGGAAGTCAAAGAACATACTGGGAAAGAAGAGACAGGCTAAGGGTTCTGAGATAGCTGCTTAGATGATTTCATAAAGTCCTCATGAACTAAACTGAACTTGAAATACTCTTTACCTTGATTCAATGCCTAAGGGGAAAGGAACAGCACACTGGCTTCCTTCTTTGTTAAGATTTTACAAGAAGATTTGTAAAATTATTTACAGGTGGATTTGTTGATGTAGAATTGCTTAACTCCTTTGAGTGATCTTCTGTAGGTCATTATATGTGTTTGCTTTTCATGGGAACCTGAGAGACTAATTTAAAATAAATGATGTAAACTTAATGAGTCTGCTTCCTTTAGAAACTCAATTGCAGAAAATACGACTTCAGCAACAGAGTGGTCAACACCTGGAATGACCTACCCGACTCAGTTGTTACAGCCTCAAACCCTCACAGCTTCAACCTCAAACTGTCTACTGTGGACCTCACCCCATTCCTAAGAAGTCCTTAAAGGGGCCATGTATAAATGCACCCGTATGCCTATCGTCCCTGTCTTACTGTATTTACTCCCTTTGTTCATGTTTATGTTCATACTTACGTTTGTTATCTTGTACATGTTTGACAAATAAATAAACACACAAACAAACAAACATTGCTTTCTGGGCCATCTCCTTCTTCAATGCTGTTGGTGCTGGTGGGGAAATGGTGCCTACATCACTTTGTAATATGGATTTGAGGGTCTTCAGAATCAATTGTCCTATGTTCTAAGATGTTGGTATCTAGAAAGCTTCAGGACAGTTTCATTCAAGAGGCTAAATTAGTCTGCCCTCAATACGCTTATGCAACCCGTAATATATATTTTGGAACTGGATGGGTGATTGCTATGGAAATACACACAATGATTGAAGAGAAGTGGACAAGATAAGAAGAACTTTATCTATGATTGGGTAGAGCCCAAGGGAAGTAGGACCAAAGAAATAAAGACTAATCTAATTAACCAGAAGTGAAACCTTCATTGACTTCTTTCTTGGTTTCCCATTCATATGCAACAAAACTGAAGACGTGAGGATGAGATCAAGGGGAAAAAATACCCAAATGTATGAATTGTCTATAGATAATGAGAAAGTGGAAAATTTTGGGCACCACATTTTAAGAAAGAATGTGAGACATTTAACCAGGTTGGGGAAATATTTGTTTGTAAACTAAGTCCTCTGAAGAACAATTTTAATCATTCAGTGGGTTCCTTAAATACTGCTTCTGACACAAAAGGGATGGAGGATGGGTTTCTATTGCTGCAGATATGTCATTCTGATTTAAATAAAAAATACCTACCATGTTTCTCACAAAATAAATCCAGGCCTTATTTTTTTTTTGACCCCTGAAAAAATGCCTAGGTCATCTTTTCGGGGGTGACTTAATTCCCCCCCTTGCATCCTCGGGTGGGCGGGCAGTGACAGCTTGGATGCTGACATTGGCGTTGGTGGGGCACTTCATATCAGGAGACCTTCTGCCACCATTGCTTTCCCTTCTCCTTTCTGCTGTGGCATTTAGAGCAACGCTGTGGCATTTTGCGAGCCACGTGTGGCCAGCCAGGGCTCCTCCCTGCAACCAGAGCCCAGCAGAGACACTCGGCTTGAGGTGCTCCTGTCACCACCTTCCCTTTGCCTTCGAAGGTAAAGCCAATTATTTTAAAAATGACACCCTACTACAACAAAGACTCCCCTGCCTGAGAGGGCAGCCCAACCCCACATGGGGAGGCAAATCTCCCAGTGCCGCAGCGCAGGATCAGCCCACCTCGGGAGAAGCGCCCAGCTGCCATCCCTGCCTGGTGCCATGCAGAGCACAAAGAGCTTTGCCTGGGGCGCCCAGCATAGCTGACAGGTGGGCCCTCCTTCCTGGTAGCAGAGCTCTCACCAAAGCAGCGAGTGCCTCCCCACCGGACCCTCCACTCATCCTGCCAGGGCCACGCCAGGGCCACGCCAGAGCCGTGCGGGCTGGGCAGAGCCAGGAAAGTGAGCCGTGGGTGCACGCCCTGGCCAAGCAAAAGAGCCATCTGACCTGAGCTTGGCTTCCTTCCCAAGTCCCTCCAGCACAAACCCGAAGGGGCTACTAGGAGAGTCAGTGATAGCTCCCACCCATCCATGGACAGGGAGGTGAGGTGATGGCAGCACTGCTTCCCTGGCCAGTGGAGAGAGCCTGAAGCTTCCTGGCCTTTCCACCCCTCACCCAGAACCTCCCCATCCCCATGCATCTCCAAATGTGCCGGAAGCTCCAAACGCTGCAGCAGAATGGGCATCAGGAAGAGGTGCTGACTCAGCGGGGCTCAGCTCAGAGGAGGACGCAGCACAGGCCATCACCTTGCCTCCCTGTCCACGGATGGGTGGGCGCTCTCACTGCCTCAGGCAGCCTTTCCCGATGGCCCCTTTGGGTTGGGACTGGAGGGACTTGGGAAGGAAGCCAAGCTTGGGTCGGCCCAGCTCTTTCGCTTGGCAGGTGGGCGCGCACCCATGGCTTGCTTTCCCGGCTCTGCCCAGCCCGCACAGCTTTGGCGCAGCCCTGACAGGATGAGCAGAGGGTCCGGCAGGGAGGCACTTGCTGCCTTGGCAAGAGCTCTGTTGCTGGGTAGGAGGGCCCACCTGTCAGCTGCGCCGCACACCCCAGGTGAAGCTCTTCGCACTCTGCCCAGCGCCAGGCAGGGATGGTGGCTGGGTGCTTCTCCTGGGGTGGGCCGATCCTGCACTGCAGCGCAGGGAGATTTGCCTCCCCAAGTGGGGTTGGGCTGCCCGCTTGGGCAGGGGAGGCTTTGTTGTACCGGTAGTAGGGTGTTGTTTTTAAAAGAATTGGCTTTGTCTTTGAAGGCAAAGGGAAGGTGGCGACAGGAGCGCCTGAAGCCGAGTGTCTCCGCTGGGCTCTGGTTGCAGGGAGGAGCCCTGGCTGGCTGCGTGTGGCTGTGCCAAATGCCATGGCATTGGTATCTGGGTATGCAACAAAAGTATTTCCTAATGGCAAGCTCCCCCGCCATTCCCCCCCATTTTGCATGTTTAATATAGACCTTAATTTGATTTTATGCCAATAAAACATGCTGGGCCTTCCTATTGGTGGAGGCTGTATTGTTGGAGAAACACGGTATATTATTGAATGGCATATTCTGAAAGGAGAATTAACTGGTTTCAACTGAAGGTGAAGAGAGGATCTGCTTCAAATATTGATTGAACATCAACAGCAGTTGATTCAATTTTTTTTCCTACTGGTTCTGTGAGTGTGGCTTGGTAGGCATGGCAAGGGAAGGATACTGTAAAGTCTCCAGTCAGAGGTGGTATTTGCCGACTCTGTGAACTACTCAAATTTTCCACTATCGGTTCTCCAGAACTGGCCAGAACCTGCTGAATACCACCTCTGATCAACAGGGACTGAGAAATAATATCACACAAGTCAAAATTAAGGAGAACAATGATTGATCCAATGTTTTCTCAAAGACAGAATTTCCCTTTATAAATAACTTACACAAATCTTGAGTAGTTCCCTCATGTTGTCCATTTCAGATTTTAATTTGGAGGACATTCATACCCACTTCTTATCCACCTTGAAAGTAAATAAATACAAGGGTGCTTACCGACAAAACTTTTCTATAATGTTTGACTCATTTAAAACAATTTTTAAAAAACAAATATTTTCTTATAAAAGTGAATAAGAACTGGGGACAGGAAATGGAACAGTATCACTTTACCAACAATAATACATAACATTGTCAATCTCTTTGTTCATTTTTTTAAAATGATGAAGTTGGACATATCAGATGGTTTCCACATGATGAACATAAAACTGAGAAATGGTGCCCGGCCTCCAGATTTGCTGAGGAGATGTTAATATTGTGCAAACCTTTATTCTCTCTTGTCTCTCCAAAACATGATGCTCAATTCAGCATGCAACAAGATTGCTGTCAGGATTCCAGAGATAGCCCTAATTAAATCATGAGCCTTGAGCCAAGCTTCAAAAGAATCCAAAAGATTTATTAGGAGCATCATGTAAAACATTAATCCATATGAAGCCAACTCCAAGACACATAATTTACTATCACCTATGACTCTGTTTCCCCCCACCCACCCCCATGTGTCATACATCAGATTTTCCAATGAAACATATTCATTTGCTGGGTGTCATCAATCACATTCTCGAATGAAGGATTTACGAGTTCAGACGATCCAGTAGCCTATGCTACAATCTCCACAAGATAAGCATGGAATGTGCTTTTAGCCTTCATCTGCTGCACTGCTCCCTCAGGCCCTCCCTCCCTTCCTTCTTATAGAAACTCGGAAACAGGCATAGGAATGATTTACGGGTTGATATTAACCTCTAAACCAAGGAGAGCCTAAGTGCTTGTACTTTTTAGTGTTTGGTATTTAGCATCTTGGCCAATGCCCCATGAACATCCTTGTTTCTCAGGGTATAGATAATAGGGTTGAGCAGAGGGGTGACTACAATGTAAAAGACAGCAATTTTCTTGTCACTGTCTGGAGTTGTGCTTGACCGAGGTCTCATATACATAGCTATGACAGTGCCATAGAACAGCGTGACCACCGCCAAATGGGAAGCACAAGTGGAAAAGGCTTTGCTTCGGCCAGCTGCTGACTGCATCTGTAATACAGTTGATAGAATGAGCCCATAGGAAGTCAGGATAACTGAAAGAGGAATCAACAGGATCAGAACCGCTGCTCCAAAAATTATGCTCTCAGTAACATAGGTATCAGCACAGGCAAGTTTTAACACCACTGGCAGTTCACAGAAGAAATGGTTGATACGATTGGGGCCACAAAAGGGGAGGCGTAATGTACAGCCCACATTCATCACAGACAGGAGAAAGCCACCAACCCATGAAGCTATGGTGAGTTGCATTTGGCGCCACTTGTCCATGGCAACAGTATACATGAAAGGATGACAGATGGCCAAATAGCGATCATAGGCCATGACCCCCAACAGAAATCCTTCAGTACTACCTAAGGACAAAGCAATGTACATCTGAGTTGTACAACGTATGAAAGAAATGGTTCCATTTCCAGAGAAGAGATGAGCCAGCATCTGGGGCACAGTGCTGGAGACATAACAGATCTCCAGACTGGAGAGGTGAGTCAAGAAGAAGTACATAGGTGTATGAAGCTTGGAGTCAGCTAACACCAGTATGATGATCACAAAGTTTCCCACAAGAATAAATAGATAGAAAATGAGGATGACCACAAAAAGCAAAATCTGGGTCTTACGGTCATTAGTGAGTCCTAATAAGACAAATTTTGACACCATAGTGAAGTTTTCAACCTCCATTATCAGCTTCTGCCTGGACAAAAAAACAACAACCAACCATTAGTTAGTGAAATTTTCTCTTATTATATCACTCTTAATCTTCCCTTCCCTGTACTCCTGACATTTCTTGGATGACAGCTGTCACATCCCACAAAACTATTTGAGGGATCAAAGCCTATCCAAAATGAACCTCAGTTAAAATTAACTCATGAAGTGCAAAGAAAACCATATAGCCAGAGATACAGCACAGTATAAGAATTCCTGGCTTTGCTATTAGTTAAAGCAGAGCATTAGATTGAATGGAAGAAAAATAGTTATGAGCAAAGGATTATTAGACGGACAGAATGGAATCACTTTTTAAACAGATAACTGATTTGTGTGTTGTTTTCTTTCTTTGCTTTTTTTTAAAAAAAGGCATGAAAATATCCTGAAACCTTTGAACAAAATATATTCCCCTTGATCAATATCAAGTGATATCTGGACAAGTGGCACTCTAAAAAGAAAGAAAGAAAGAAAGAAAGAAAGAAAGAAAGAAAGAAAGAAAGAAAGAAAGAAAGAAAGAAAGAAAGAAAGAAAGAAAGAAATGTGGTGGTGCAGTGGCAGTACTGCAAGCTACTTCTGCTACCTGCCGGCTTCCTGCAATTTGGCAGATCGAATCTCACCAGGCTCAAGGTTGACTCAGTCTTCCATCCTTTCGAGGTGGGTAAAATGAGGACCCAGATTGTTGGGGGACATATGCTGACTCTGTAAACCACTTAGAGAGTGCTGTAAAGAACCATAAAGTGGTATGTAAGTCTAAGTGCTGTTGCTATTCTATTATAACTTTTATAATCTGCAATCAGAAGGAGCAATATAGAAGTAAAACTCCATACATCTGGTGGATGCAACTTACGGAAAACTGGTCTTTCATTTGCAATTGAGAACAGAGAAAGTCAAAAGTTATTTAAACTTTGGTTTATCTCAAGGTAGAATATGTAAATTAAAACATTTTGAATGAGGAAGAAAAGGGGGAAGGGGAAGAAGCAGAAGCAGAAGCAGAAGCAGAAGCAGAAGCAGAAGCAGAAGAAGAAGAAGAAGAAGAAGAAGAAGAAGAAGAAGAAGAAGAAGAAGAAGAAGAAGAAGAAGAAGAAGAAGAAGAAGAAGAAGAAGAAGAAGAAGAAGAAGAAGAATTTAAAAGGGAATCTCCTGCCAAATAAGACCCTTAATTGAAATTCGAATAGTAACAATTTTGATCTTAGTAAGGACAGGATGGATCTACTGTAATATTGCCAGCCAAAATAAGTACTTGCAAATAAGTGGTGACCCTTCGTTCTACCATTGGTGGTTAGATAAAACAATATTTCATTTAGTCCTGTCTTTATAGCCTAAGGGAGGCAAATATTTCCTTATGCCAATAATAGCTCTCCAGAAAATCTTCTCTATATCCCATTTCTGAACTGGAATTTCTACCAATCTTAACCATACAAACTATGTCCAATGTCAATATATTTATTTTGCTAAATTACTTGGATATAATTTTTACCAGAGTTTTCAAAAATTACATTATATGGGAGATAGCTTAATCAAACCTGCATCATTTAACTGCTTGTTCATTCTCTGTCAATGCTTGTCTTTAAATCATTATCTGGCTGAATCTCTGAGAATAATAAAGACTGAATTTAATCTATAGGGATTTCTTTAATTTTCTTTTCAATTCTTCACAATATTAACTTATCCCATTGGGATTTTCTTTAACTGAGAACACAAAAGTAGATGGTTTTTTAAGTAGGAGGCTTGCAATGTAGAAAGCCAACTTGCTTTATATATTGTTATTGCAGGATTTCTAGAGTTCTGTCAACTTTAAACCAAAGATGAAGATGACAATGTTAAAACATAAAAATAGTCACATTAGAATTGATAGAAATACTGAAAGAATTTCCATGCTTTTCTTCCATCATGACTGGAAGAAGACCACTTATAATTTCTTAGCCAGGCCAATTAATGGAAAAAGTTGAGTAGAATAGGAAGATTAATGGATAGTTGAATAATCCCCCCCCCCCTCCATTTGAATGGCCACAAAGATGAATCATCTCCATGATGATTTGTTCCTAACAAATCATCCTGGCTCTTCTAACGGCAATTCCATTGCCACTGTAACTAAGACTACCAAGCTTGCTGCTGGTTGCCCTCTTTTCTTTCCATGAATTGCTTTCTTGGTACTTACATAAAACTACTAATTAAACAGCTATGTCCTTGAATCACTGCTCTGTAATTCTATTATAGATCAAAAGAATTCTCACAATGTTCATATGGGTAGGCTTATATTCCAATGGTAGAGAGACTGACGATGATAACGATATATTGGGGAGGATGATATTGACAGAAACCTATTCATTTATATACTAAAATTAGGAGTATTTACCACCTCAGAATTCTACATAGGAATAAATTCCACACAAGGAAATTGATGGATATAAGTTTGACTTCAGGACTCTAAACAAGGCCAAATAATGTCAGAACATTTTAGCTTTCCAGGAAGTTCTATTGCACATCTCCATGTGTTCATTTGGAGGGAAAACAAGACTTTAATAGAACAACAGAGTAAGAAATTGTAGAACTCCCCTACACAAATATAAAAAAGTTTCAGACTATCTTAACAAGCACAATGAAGTTTAACACTTGAAGCTGTGAAATGACCAGGTACTCATAACGTTTACCACATGCAAGTTGCATCTGTATAACCAATTTATTTTCTCCCTTCCCCTAGAAACCAGATGATGACTCTGACCGCATAGAAGCTACTTCAGCAGGACCTGTGGAATGGCAACCTTGGGAAACACAAAACCAAGAATCACAGTGACAGCTGGCTGAAGTCTGATTTAAGAGGGAGCCCTGATCTCTTGTTGAAAGCAACTGTCTGATCTCTGGATCTCATGTGGTGTTTAGATTCTGCTTGCAGTGTTCTGATTTCTAGACTTGGATGATCATCCTGACTTGGCTCTCAAAACCTTAGACTGGATTTTTGATTCTTATTAAAACCGAACATTTAGGCAAGCTCTTTTCAGAGACTCTGGTTTGATTTTCATTCCTTGACTGTTATCATTGTAACCTTGAGGAAAGCACTAATCACCATAGCAACTATGTGTGTACCTCTGGGTGTTTGAAACTAGAAGCAGAACAATTCTTAGTTAAATCCCATCTCAAATTTAAATACTCCATCCATCTGATGAAGTTTCTGCAGCTGGCAGAAATGTTTGTTTATTTGTTTAGGACATTAATAGTTCACTCATGACACAGAAGATCCTTTTACTTGCTTATTTGTCTAAGATATTTACTGTCCACTTTCACACAGAAGGTACTAACGAATAAAATCATGAAAAAGCAAGATGAAACATGAACATCAAATAAAAAATAAATTAAATACATTAAAACACAACATAATCCCTGTAATAACTTTGACAGAAAATACATCTGCAGAATGCCCAGTTAGAGAAGTTTACTTTAGAAAATTTTTCTAGATTTTTCTTGAGTCTTAAACTTTGCCAAAGTCTTTGTTGAATAACTGGAAGGTTCTGGCAGTTGATTGCTTAGTGCAGCTTTCTAGGATACTTTAATTTAAAATGGAGTTGGAAAGCCAGCATTTCTCATGACAAGGGAACTATTTTCTCATGAACAGAAACAGGATTGAAGTAGTCAATGACCATTGTTCTGCACAAAACCATCTTAGAATGATAGTTTTGGAGACAACATCACAATTTAAGGAAAAAGGGATCAATCATGAGGCTTTCTCCTGCTCAGGTAGAGACACCAGATTCAAATCTGGAGTTGCTGGAACAATTTTATCATGTTAACCTTATCTTTTGAGACTATTTTCACATATGCCTCTGAGATTTAAGGAAGGAGAAAAACAGTGGTAATGATGTACAGAAAGGAGTGAACCAATTCTCATGGAGTTATTTCCATCTATTAACTTGCAAAAGAGGCCAATCTGCTGTTCCATTCCTTTCAAATACTAAATAGTTTCTAGGTGGATTCAGGTAGTGCTTTACTCCTCACCACAGAAAGATTTAAAGTTTTATTTATCAACAGATAAGGGGTGGGTTTCTAGCAGTTCTGTCCACCTCTGTAGAACCGGTAACTCTGAAGAGCAGCAGACATAGAACCGCTGCTATGTCTGCTGATTTTTTTGCCCACCCACCCACCTGGGCTCTTACCTGATCTTTATTTCCTGATTTTTCAACTTCAGCTTCTGAACGAGGCACAGCTGCAGTTAAAAAAACAAGAAAAGAGGGCTGTTTCAAAGGCTGCTTCTAGGCAGGCAGTGTGCTGATGACGTGCTAATAATGATTTATGATGATTTATAGGTGCATGGCACACAGCGGGCAGGGAAGCTCGTAAATCCGGAACCGGTAGTTAACCCTTTTGTATCCCACCTCTGCAACAGATGGCAAGGTAACTGAGGAATAAAAGCTTCAGTAAAGTAAAGTCACCTTCAAATTATGTTCAGTGCCTACTGATGTAATGCAATTCATGACAACACTTTGGATGTGTTTTGCCACTGCCTTTTATTAGGTTGTTTACTTATTTGCTCAATGAAGCTCCTTGCATTGGCTCAGGTAGCATTTTTAGGGTTTATGGATGTCAGTATAAATCACTATATTTCAGCATCATGCCCTGGAAATCAAACAAACATCTACTTAGAACTTAGCACCTTATCTGAAACTAGTAGGAAGAAGCAGTTTGCTGACTGATGATGAATGCCTGGGGAAGGCACAGAGGTAAATGTTCTAATTTATTACTTGTAAATGTTTATGGATGAAGGATCAGCCAATTGCCTTGCAAGATCTCAAAAAGCTGGATAATACTTAGTTTGTGAGATCTACATGAAACCAGGTCCAAAGATGAGACCAAGATGTGATGGCTATGTCTAGCACCTTAAATTATTTGTAAAAATAATAAAAGTGGGAAACAAATACATGTTGTTGTTTTAACCCATTCAATCCTGTCCAAGTCTTGGTGACTTTATAGACAAGTGCTCTCTATGCTACCCTGCTAAGCACAGCTTATTTCAGCTTGTCCCTTTTTCTTCTTCCACTAACCCTTCCTAGCATCATTGACTTATCCAATGAATTTGCATCCATGATTTGGCCAAAATAAAACAGACGCAGCCTTGTGATTTTGGCTTCTAGTGAAGTGGCTAGTTTTACATCATTCAACACTTCTCTCTTGTTTGTTCTGACTGTCCATGGTATATGCAATAATTTACACTAGCACCGTAATTCAAGACATTTATTCTTCTTTCATCAACTGTTCATAGCATCCAATTCTCACACCCATACATCATTATAGGGAAGACTATTTGTTAAGTTTGGGAAAAGAGAGGCTGAACCAGAGCATGAGTGCAACAATACTTTATTATAACAATAAAGGGCTGATCGTGCTTGCCACGCCTGGGAACTGGCTCGCAGCAATCAGCAACTGGTGGGACCCCACAGCCTGCTTTTATAGCTGGCTGCTGGGGAGAACCAACCAATGAGTGAAGGAAGAACGCCCACGCATAGTGGCGGACCTGAGTGAGAACTCCTAGAGTTCTCAGGACATAACACCCCTTCCCCCAGATGCGAACACGCATAGTCTTTGAGGTAGGCAGGAGGTTTATGTTGGCGCCCGGAATGGCGCAGCTCTGGAACACTGTCTGTCCGTTCGGGGTCTGCCTAGGAAGGCAGAGCCGGCAAAGTGTCATCAGTATGCCCCTCGGTTCGGGCATTCCTGGGACTCGTAGGGTTGGTCACTGGAGATGAGCTCCCGTAGACTGGATCGGGCTGGTCAACTGTCTGGGTGCCGCTGTCCGTGTTCGGGCCTTGGGATCGGCTGTTGGTGTGAACTGGTGGCGGGCATGATGTGGATGTGGGGCTGCAGATGAGGTCTCCTTTCATCGTGTGACTCTGGATCTCTGCTGGCGAGGGTGCTGAGGCGCCTCCGTAGTTGGTCTATGTGCCTTCTCCAGACGCGGCCATCCTCCAGTCTGACCCGATATGACCGTGGACCGGTGATGGCTACGATCTCGCCCGGGATCCACAGGGGGTCTCCAGCGAAGTTCCTCACGAATACTGGCTCCTGTTAGATAAAATGTCTAACCCCCGATGTGGAAGCGAGGGGAGAGTCAGGGCAGTATTGTGGGTGAAGTCTGTCCAATACAGCCCTCAGGCGCCTGCCCATCAGGAGCTCAGCTGGGGACTTATTGGTGGCTGAGCAGGGAGTTGAGTGCTGGCTCATCAGGAACCGCGAGAGTTTGTGGTGCCAGTCATCCCTGCTGAACCTAGCCAGGGCTTCTTTAGTGGTCCTGACGGCCCTTTCAGCCAATCCGTTACTGGCAGGATGAAATGGGGCTGTGAAAATGTGGCGGATGCCCAGGTTGGCCACGAAACGGCTGAACTCAGTCGATGCGAACTGTGGGCCATTGTCAGAGACAATGGAGTCGGGTAGCCCGTGCGTTATGAACAGGCGTGTTAACACGTTGGTGATTGCTAGTGTGGTGGTCGTGGATAGCTGTGCTACATCAATCCATTTAGAATAGGCGTCCACGACCACTAGGAACATCTTCCCATGCAAGGGGCGGCCAGGTCGATGTGAATTCTGGACCAAGGAGCGCTGGCGTTTTCCCATCTAGTAGGGGTGGCGATGGGGAGCAGGACGGGATTCCTGGCAAATGCTGCAGGAACTTACCCAATTGACAACGTCCTCGTCGAGACCCGGCCACCACACGTAGCTGCGTGCTAATGCCTTCATTCTCACGATGCCAGGGTGTCCCTCGTGCAACGCTTCCAGAACTCGGGTGCGCAGTGAGGTCGGGATGACCACTCGAGTGCCCCATAGTAGACAGCCCTGCAAACTGGACAACTCCTGCATGCGAGTCTTGAAAGGTGTGAATTTGTTTTCAACATTGCCCCCTGGCCACCCCTCCTCACCCAGTCGAGCACCTGGGCGGCGTTTGATCTGCCTTGGTTTTAGCAGCAATGTCAAGGGCAGTGATGGGTAGGTCCAACTGGGTGATCTCGAAAATAGCGTGGACAGGGGCGGGGTCTTCAGCCGGGCCGGCAAGGGCAGCGACTGAGAGCGTCAGCGTGGGACAGTGTTTTCCCGGGCGTGTATAAGTCTGTAGGAATAGGCTGCTAGGAAGAGGTCCACCTTGTCATCCTAGGGGAAAGGACTTGAGGGGTCTGTTTGTCCCTGGCTAGTAGGCCCAGGAGGGGCTTGTGGTCCATGATCAGCTCAAAAAAATGGCCAAAAAGAAATTTGTGAAATTTTTTCAAGGCTGCAACAGCTGCTAGGGCTTCCTTATCGATCTGGCTGTAATTGCGCTCCGTTGCAGAGAGCGTCCTTGAGAAAAAGGCGATGGGAGCCTCAGCGCCATTGGGGAGCCTGTGACTTAGTACCGCCCCAATTCCAAAAGGGGATGCGTCTGCTGCCAGCACTAAAGGGAGGTTAGGGTCGAATTGAATAAGTACCGCCTCTGACGTGAGTAGTGATTTGACGGCATGAAAAGCATGGTCTTCTTTGTGCCCCCAGTGCCACGGTGACTTTTTATCCAGTAATCTGTGTGGGGTTCAGCTACTGATGCTTTATGGGGCAAGAAGGATGCGTAAAAGTTCAATAGCCCCAAGAAAGCCTGTAGCTCAGTTTTGGAGGTTGGAGTGGGTGCCTCGTGGATTGCCTTAACCTTGGACTCAGGGGGTGAATGCCAGAGGCGTCAATTTTATAACCTAGAAAGTCCACCTGTCTAGTGGCAATGGCACATTTTTCTTTTTTTCAACTTGAGGCCATGCTGTCTGAACCTCTCTAACACTGCTCGAACTCTCTGGAAGAGTTGGGGTCTGTCTCTGGCCGAGACTAAGATGTCGTCGAAGTAGGGTACTACACCAGGGAGGCCCTGCAAAATCCGCTCCATGAGGGATTGAAAAATACCTGGGGCAACACTTACGCCAAATTGGAGACGCTTGCATCGGAAGGCACCCCTGTGAGTGACAATGGTCTGGAGTTCCGCTGTTTGGTTATCTACGGGAACTGCTGATATGCTTGAGACATGTCCAATTTAGCAAAAATGCTGCCCGGTTCGAATGTGTGTAATAAATGCTGAATAGCGGGCACAGGATAAGCGCTAACTTGTAAAAATTTATTGATTGTCGTCTTGTAGTCCGAGCAAATTCTCAGGCTACCGTCTTTTTGAGGGGAGTGACAATGGGCGTCTCCCATTTGGCGAAATCTGTTGGCTCAATGACCCCTTGTTTTAACAGTTTATCCAATTCCGCATCTAGTTTTGGCCGGATAGCAAATGGGACCCTACGCGGTTTTAGCCTGATTGGGACTGCCTGGGGGTCAACTGAGAATGAGATGGGGTACCGTTATAACACCCCAGCTCCTCACTGAATACATCTGAGTAATCAGCGAATAAGGAGTCAGTGTCTGAGGTTGAGACAGCATGGACTCCTGTTAGCCCTAGGCCGAGATGGGGAAACCAATCGAGCCCCAATAAGGTGGGTAGATTGCCGTTAACTACCACTAGAGGTAGGTGACCTTTAAAAGCTTTAAAACTGACAAGGAACTTGCCTCTGCCGATTACAGGAATGGTCTTCCCCTGGTAGTCCTTCAGGCTAAACTGGCATCTCTGGAGCCGGCTAGTGGATAGGCTTGGTTGGAGCCTCTTGAGGGTGTTCCACGAGATAATTGAGAGCGCTGACCCTGTGTCAACCTCCATGTGGCATGGTTTACCTTCTAGGGAAACGGAGAGAGAAATTTTACTAACAGTGTGGCAAGTGTGCTTGGCAAGGTGGTGCGTGCGACAGTTCAATACTTGCCTCTGTGGTCCCGAGTGCGAGGGGGTATCTTTGTGCTGAGCTTTGGGGGCTTGGCAGACTCTCGCGATGTGTCCCCTTTTATGGCAGTTATTGCAGGTGGCTCCTTTAAACTTGCAGGTGGCCCTCTGATGAGATCCCCACAGGCTAGGCACAGGGTGATATGCTTGGGTGGACCGATGTTTTCTTGTTTGGCTCCTACCTGCGGCCGTCTGTCGTTGGAGGCGGTGGATGTCGCTTTCATCACTGATGGTTTCCTCGGCTACCACCTCCTCGGAGTGGACTGGAAGTGATGTCAGCTTGGCGCTTGGGCCCTGGATTTCGGTGGCTGAGTTCGCTGCCAGCTCCGCTGCTAAGGCCTCCTCGACTGCTTGTGCGAGGTTGAGGTCTTTTTTGGCGAGAAGGCGCCTCTGCAGGTGGAGGTCCTTGACCCCGCAGACTAGTTGATCGAGGAGCATGTCCTCCAGGTAGGTTCCAAACCCACAATGCAGTGCTGCTGTTCTGAGAGCGGCCATATATTGATTGATGGTCTCCTTGCCCGATTGCTTCCGCATACGGAAGGTGAATCTCCTGGCAATCTGTGAGGGTCTGGGAGAATAGTGGTTAGTGAGGATTTCAAGTAACTCAGACCACGGAACGTTTTCAACTCCCGTGGAGCCACGAGTGCTGTGGCAGTATCGTGAGCGGTGGCTCCACAGTAGATTAGGAAATACGATTTTTCCGATGCTCTCCAGCATCCGCCAGGCCAACTGCATCGATATAATGATTAAAGCGGTTCTTATACGATTCCCACTTCTCCTCGTCTGGTTTGAACACTGGGAAGACTGGATTGGAACTCATGGTGCTGGGACCGGTAGAACAACCTGTGGAAAAAAAATCTCTCTGGGGCAGCAGACAATGTTTTAGTGCCTGTGGCAGGCAAGTGATTTCAGCTCAGGAGAGGCTTTTCGCAATCCTCTCTTTCTCTCTGGGCTAACCACGTTTGGCTGTTAGCCGTTGGCGGCGTTTGGATTCGCGCCTGTGTGGGCGTCAGTGACTGGACTACAGTGCTGTGCTGTGCCTTTTAGGTTTGAAATTCAAATGACAACCGTTTGAATTTCGTGCCTAATACTGAGTGGCTGCAGCTCGCAGCGCTTCACTTTCCCTGTAGCTGGGCTAACAAGCGGCTACAGACGCTTCTAACTTTCGATTCTGACCGCTCTCTCTGGCGCGGATCAGCGTTCTTCTTATCGCTTGCTGGCCGCTTTCTCTGTCAGCGGGTCAGCGTTTGCTCTTTTTGTTTGCTCTTTTTGCTTACTGACCGCTCTCTCTGGCTGCGGATCAGCGTTGCTCTTATCGCCGGCCGATCGCTCTCTCTGGCTGCGGATCGGCGGCTAGTGACTCAGCGGTTGCATGGTGCTTCTGGTAGCCATCCCATCCTCGTCGCCAGTGTTAAGTTTGGGAAAAGAGAGGCTGAACCAGAGCATGAGTGCAACAATACTTTATTATAACAATAAAGGGCTGATCGTGCTTGCCACGCCTGGGAACTGGCTCGCAGCAATCAGCAACTGGTGGGACCCCGCAGCCTGCTTTTATAGCTGGCTGCTGGGGAGAACCAACCAATGAGTGAAGGGAAGAACGCCCACGCATAGTGAGCGGACCTGAGTGAGAACTCCTAGAGTTCTCAGGACATAACACTATTGCTCTACCTAGCCCACTTTTTGTATTTATATCAATATACCTGCTTTTTATTAGCCACGTCTGATGAGCCTCGGTGGCGCAGTGTATTAGCTATGTATGATGAACCTTGGTGATGCAGTGGTTAGAGTGCAGTATTGCAGACTACTTCTGCTTACTGTTGGCTGCCTGCAATTTAACAGTTCAAATCTCACCTGGCTCAAGGTTGACTCAGCTTTTTATCCTTTCCGAAGTAGTAAAATGAGGACCCAAAATTATTGGGGGCAATATGTTGACTCTGTATACCACTTAGAGAGAGCTGTAAAGCACAATAAAGCAGTATATAAATCTAAGCACTATTGATATTTTCCAGATAATATTCATGTTAAAATGTAGCAAAAATTAACATTGAATTTCATTTTATAATGTGAGTCAATTCTGAAAAGTTTCTGAGAGTTGCAAACTGATGTGTAAGGCTGGGGAGGAACACATGTTTCTGGGTTCTAAGGAAACTCTGAAGATGATGTAGATGATAAAGTTTCCCTAAGGAGAAAGAACTTTTCACCCAACAATATACATTCTGCTTACAAATATATGACCAGTATTTTTATGATGATGTATTATAGATTACAAATGAATGAGCTAAGATTTTATTATATTGGAGTAGATATACTGTAGTTCTATGTCTGTCTGTCTCTCTCTCTCCTCTCCTCTTCTCTCCTCTCATCTTGTCTCATCTCATCTCTCCTCTCTCCTCTCTGTCAGTATGTATTTCTGCCTCAATTTTCTAGGCAGGATGCAAAGATAGAACCTGAAAATACAACCACTGAAACAAAATTAATCCTCTCAAGACTCACCCATCACTGAAAGGAACAGATCCTGCTCTTTGTGATCTTCTTGATCATTTAGTTGCTGACAGTTTTGGGTAGCCTCCTGATCATTGTATTGGTATGGATTGATGCCCAACTGCACACTCCTATGTACTTCTCAACTAGACCCCAGCCAAGGTGAAAATTACAGACCAATCTCTTTATGCTGCATCACCTGTAAAGTCATGGAATCAATTATTAACCAATCCATCATCCTCCACTTAGAAACAAACAACCTACTCTCTAAAAAACAATTTGGTTTCAGAAAAAAACTATCCTGCAATCTGCAACTCTTATACTGCAAAAACATATGGACTACACAATTCGATCAGGGCAAAGCAATAGACGCAATCTCCATAGATTTCTCTAAAGCTTTGATTCAGTGGTACATGACAAACTACTACTAAAACTAAAATCTTATAAAAATGGTCAAAATTGGGAGCATCCTATCAAATTCTGTACCTGTCAACAATGGTGTCCCCCAAGACAGTGTTCTAAGACCAACTCTCTTCATAAATGACCTCTGTGATCATATTAAGAGCAACTGTGTTCTCTTCACTGATGATGGAAAGCTATTCAACATCACAGACAATTCTGCTACCCTTCAAAAAGACCTTGACTATTTATCAGAATGGTCAAACAAATGGCAACTTCAAATCTCAACAAATAAATGCTCTGTCTTACATATTGGCAAAAAAAATCAGAAAATAGAATAGAATAGAATAGAATGGAATGGAATGGAATAGAATACAGGCTGAATAGTCAAGACCTTGTTGATGATCCAAACTCTGTCAAGGATCTTGGAGTACTCATCTCTAATGATCTAAGTGCTAGAGCCCACTGTAACTACATAGACAAAAAGGCATTAAGAGTTGTTAACCTTATCTTATGCAGCTTTTTCTCTGGTAATATTACACTAACTAGAGCATACAAAACATTTGCTAGACCAATACTTTTATACAGCTCACCAGTCTGGAACCCACTTTATGTATCTGATATTAACACAGTTGAGAAAGTCCAGAAATATTTCACAAGAAGAGTTCTCCACTCGTCTACTCATTGCAGAATACCTTATGCCACCAGACTTGAAATTCTAGACCTAGAAAACCTAGAATTACGCCGCCTTTGGTCCGATCTAAGTATAGTATATAAAAACATACATTGCAATGTCCTACCTGTCAATGAATACTTCAGCTTCAACCATAACAATACAAGAGCAAACAATAGATACAAACTCAAAGTTAATCACACCAAACTTGACTGCAGGAAATATGACTTCAGCAACAGAGTGGTCAATGTCTGGAATACTCTACCTGACTCTGTGATTTCTTCCCCAAACCCCAAAAACTTTAACTTTAGACTTTCTACTATTGACCTCACCCCTTTCCTAAGAGGTCTGTAGGGGGAGTGCATAAGCACACCAACGTGCCTACCGTCCCTGTCCTATTGTTTCTTTTATTTTTCTTATATGTACCCATGTATTCATAACAATGTTTTTTCTTATACCTATTAACTTGTAAGCAATTGACAAAGCAAATAAAATAAATAAATAAATTCTTTCTCAGCCATCTTGCAGGCATGGAGATTTTGTATGTCACTAGCAGTTCTCTCTGGTTATTAACTCTTCTCATGGCAGAAAGTGGAATAATATCTGTAACACATTGCATGTTGCAAGGATGCAGTGCTTTGTGTATGGGTAGTACTGAATGTTTGCTATTAGATGTCATGGTTTATGATCGCTATTTGGCCATCTGCAATCCCTTGAGATATGCCTCTGCTATGGACAGGAAGTGGCAATATCTGCTTGCCAGATCCTGCTGGATCACAGGTTGTCTCTTTTCAATGGTCAATGCTGTTTGCATCTCCCATCTCCCATTCCCATGGTCCCAATAACATTAACCACTTTGTCTGTGAGCTGCAATTTCTGCTAGATCTTGCTTGTGGTGACATCAAATGCACCAAAGTTATACTAAATGGTCTAGCAAAATTTATTGTTCTGATACCCTTTTCAGTTATCTTATGTTTCTAAACTTGCATCCTGTATTCAGTTTTCTGAATGCACTCAGCTGCAGGATGGCGTAAGGCTTTCTTCACTTGTGGCTCTCAACTTATCATGGTCACTTTGTTCTATGGCACCATCATCTCCATATACATTCTCCCCCAGTCAAACACAATATTGGATCGAGAGAAAAAAAATTGCAGTCTTTATATGTTGTGGTCACTCCCCTGCTTAACCCCATCATTTATACCTTGTGGAACAAGGTATGTCCATAGGGCTGTGTCAAAATGTTGAAAAGATGAAGTTTCAAAGAAAATCATGAATAGGTTTATTTTTAGTTCATTTCTACTGGTTAACAATAAAAATGCTTTCAGCTGATGATTTTACAGACAAGTTTATTCATTTATCAAATTTATTTGTCGCCCATCATGCATTTCAAGTTAGGGCATATTAGGAGCCCTTATTAGTGAACAGGTATCAAGTTTAATTCTGGAGCGACAAATTTTGCTCAAAGGAATGGCTGAAAACAAAACAAACATGCTTCAATTTCTCTCTTGATTATTTGAGGGTTTGACTTTCTTGAGTTCTTTCTAACTTTAGCAGGAAAATGCATTACCTTTCATTGGTTTCCTGAAAAGACTAGAAACTGAGAAAAATTAAGAGGAATTATGAATAACCTGGAAGGAAACAAACAAAGGAAAAAATCAAAATCAAGTTAATACTGCTTCTTGGTAAGATCACACTTGGAATATTGAAACCAATTTTGGTCACCACAATCTAAAAAAAGATGTTGAGACTCTAGAAAGAGTGCAGAGAAAAACAACAAAGATGATAAAGGGGCCGGAGGCTAAAACATATGAAGAACAGTTGCAGGAAATGGGTAAAAGGAGGGATTAGGAATGACATGATAGCACTGTTCCAATATTTGAGGCGCTGCCACAAGGAAGTGGAGGTCAACCTATTCTCCAAAGCACCTGGAAGCAAGACAAGAAGCTAATCAAGGAGAGAAGCAACCTAGAACTGAAGAGAAATTTCCTGAAAGTGAGAATAATTAATCAGTGGAACAGCTTGCTTTCAAAAATTGTGGAAGTTCCATCATTGGAGTTAAGAAGATACCGGACAGTCATTTGTCTGATATGGTATAGGTTCTCTGCTTGATCACAGGGTTGGACTAGGTAAGTACTCCAAGGTACCTTCCAATTCTGTTATTCTAAATCCTTAGAGACTAGCATAAAATGACATCAAATTATACAGATAAAAGATTGCAGCAGCCAGTGAAACTTAACATGAATGAGATAACAATATAGAATATTCTGCCTCCAAATGATAGCAATGGATATAAAATTTTAATGCTACCCCTAGGCTAGTGAGTGATAAAATTGATTCCATCAAACCTAATAGAGGTCATCCTTCAGTGACTGTTCAATGTTACAATGGCACTGAAAAAAGTGACTTATGACTATTTTTCACAGTTACAACCTTTTTAGCATTCCCATGATCAGGTGATAAAAATTCAGATTCTTGGCTTCATACTTATGATAATTTCTGTGTCCTAAGGTCATGTGATCACCTTTTGCAATTGTTCAACAAACAAAGTCAATGGGGAAGCCAGATTCATTTAACAACCAAGTTACTAACTTATTAGCTGCAGTGATTCACTTAACAACTGTGGCAAGAATGGTGGTAAAATGAGACAACACTCACTTAACAACAGAAGTTGGGCTCAATTGTGGGCCTAACTGAAAGATTACCTGTACCATAGAATCTCACATTCCACAGAATATTTTACTCTAATTCCTCTTACAGGGAATGATGATATTGTGAAATGTTAGTGTCACATTCCAGTGTCCCACATAAATAAAATCCAGCAACACAGGTCAATGTGGTAATGTTTATCTGATGATGCGAACCTGGCACAAAGTGATCAACCATAAAGGAATCAAAGTTTGTGCCACCGTAGTTACTTCCCCACCTGTTATATCATGTTACACACACACACACACACACACACACACACACACACACGTGTTCTACACCATCTCCTCCCAATTAAAATAAATGAGAATAAATAAATACACAAGCAAGGAAGCAAGGTTTTTTTTTTTAAAAAAAAAACAAGTTTTATTGATTTTTGAAGACAAACAAAACATAACACATAAAAGTATAAAACCTCCTTTCTAAGAATTACTTATAAATTTTAACAAGGCAAATAAAGCATTATTTTTTTAAAACATACTTCCACATTATCACATTTCCATTTACACATATATATCTTTTCCAAATTTCTCATTATTTCTCCCTTCACTTTTGTTCAATTATATTTCTTTCTATCAAAGTTTTAGTAATTCTCAATCAGTCATAAGCACACAAAATACATAACCTAAAGCAAAACATTAAAAAAAAAAACCCTCCTTAGTTGTCATTTATACATGTCTTTTCCCAATTTCTCTCCCTTTGGTTTCATTCTTCCAAGATTTTATTAATTTAGAATCAAACACAACTAATCAACACACAAAACATAAAACATAGAACTTCTTTTGAAAAGTGACTTAGCCCTGGGTTACATCTTTTTTGACAGACCTAAATCAAATTCATGCCCACCTTATATACCCTTCATATCCTATTAACCATTTTATATTTTCTATATAACTTCTCCCATCTTTTCACTCTCTTAATTATGTTTTATTTATTTCGTCTTATTTCAAAATCATTATGCTTATATCTTTTGTCCGTTCTTTACCAAACATCTATTTATCTCTTCTCTTTAACAAAAAAATTCCCCTGTAATCACTTTTAAAGTATGATGCCTTCCCCTAAAGTAAAACTTAAAATAATACATAATTTCCATCCTGATTCTGCTTAGTACATTCTACATATTAAATCTTAAAATAAAAGAATAGTAAACTTATAGTATAGTTAAATGTATAATTTCCATTCTAGTTCTAATTCTGATAAGTACATTGTTTTAGAATAAGAAAATAAAATACTAAGGTTATAATAACATTAAAACAATAACAAATTAAACTATAACTAAGCATTAATCATTTTACACATTCTCCTTAATATTTTATTAAATATTAACATCTATCATTATTAAACATTAATATTTTATTAAATATTCCAATAAACTATTTCAAATGCAAATACTACAATACTATCTTATGCACTCTTGCAGAATCTTCTTTAATTATACACTATCCATTATCCTTCATCTCTAAAAAAAAAATTTCTTATTAAAATCTTGTTCTAGCCCTTGGCTTTTTTTTCCCTTTTCCCTCCCTTTCTTCTCCAATCTGGTCTTTTTGCCCCCCCTCTCCTAGCCTCCCCCTTTTTAACTTCCCCTCTCTGTTGTAATTCTCTTTTCAATTGCTTTCTAACATTGTACCTTCTTTTCACCCTATTTTTCTTTTTCTTGGTTGTTTTATTAAATCTTAAATTCTCATTTTTCCTTCCTCTCTTCCCATTTTCTTTCTTAATTGAACTTTTTAGTCCATTAAAGATGGCTTCTTCCTTTTCTTCCTCTTCTTCTCCTTCTCCTTCCTCCAGTATTTGCTGGTACGTAGAAACTGCCATTTCTAAAAAATGGAAGGCAGCTCCCAAGGAATCCTTGCCATTTTGTTGTCTTTCTTTTAATTTTTCATATTCCATTTTCAGTTCATCAACAGATGGTACCATTATAGGTTTTTTAAAAACAACCCAGATGCTTTCAATCTTAAAGTAATTTCCAAATGTCAAAGTTATCAAACAATCCAAACAAACAAAAATTATTTCCTCTTCTTCTCCTTACAGTTTTTCCTCCAGGGGCAAAATCCCAAATGTATTTTAAAAGCCGTATTACAATTAATTGATGGTCTTGTAATCTTCAAGGCGTCTCCTCCAACAAAGTTTAAGAAAAATTTTTTTAGTCCTCTCCTTCCCACTTGTAACAAAGAGCTCATTTTTACCTTTAAAAAGCAGGTTTTTCTGTGCTCCTTTGCTTTCTCCGTAAGGAAGGGGAGTGAGCTTTCCTTCAGCACTTTTGCCGGTGTAACAAATTCTTTTGGAAACAAATGTATCAATCCAAAGTCAGGTTTCCAGGGTGTTTTAAAAGTAACTTAATGTCCCGGTTCAGCCAAGAAAACTTCTCCTTCTGGCTCTTCATCCTGCGCAATCTTATCTGGTTGAAGATTTCTTTGTGGCTGCCATTACTGACAGCCGCTCCACCGCCTCAGGAAAAAGGAGTCTAGCTGGCTGGGGAAAGGGGGTGCAATATCCCCAGACCCCTGCCCGGATCTCCTCTGTCTTCTGCTGCCCCTTCAGGGCAGCGACAACCCCCAAATCCAGTTGGATCGGGGGTACCTCGACAGCGAGCGCAGCAGGGACCCGCAGAGAAGCGGATTCCTGCCACCGCCGAAGCCTTGCAACCAGAAGTGCTGCAAGGAAGCAAGGTTTTGACAGGTTTGTTTTATTCATTAATGAGCTGTATTTATTTGAACTGTCAAAGTCTTTCATTAAAGTACTATCATCTTGTCTATAGATATAATGTCAACCCTGAAGCTGACCTGGCTGAAGCCATTTTGGAGCTTCAGAGTTGCCATGATTCAGCTTTTGCAAGTTTGTGGAATATAGCCACAGTTATCACAAATTTAAACTTGAATCCTAAGAATTGAGAGAATACTTAGAAAGAAAGAAACCCATCATGATTACATCTGTCTCTAATATAGATGTCCATTTTTAAATTCTCTTGAATAGGACATAATAAAAGTTATGCCTTATTGCTCTAGGAACTGTTATTCAGTATAATTAAACATAAACTCAAATCCATAACAGTTTGGGCTATTTTATATATTTACAGATAAATGTAGACCATATTCCAGTAGCTCTCTGGATGAATGGGTAGGTAATAATTTAACTCCGTCTTCTCTGTAGGAAAGTGATTAAGCATTTATTTAAAAACGAAGCAATATGATGTTGAGAAATAACCATTAGCATGTAAAATAAATTCAGTAAAAGCACAAGAAGCATTTTATGCAGTATGGCCTTGAACCCCAGCAATAGAAAATCTCTGACTGCCAACTGAATCAGTTACACAAAGAAAAAACCCTAAATTTTACAAATAAATCTGGACAGATGCTTAGCAGCTCTTACCAAGAATGGAATTCAACTGACCTATCAAGAATTAGATCACACTATCATAAATGGTCTCAAATGGATTTGAACAAACATGTTCCCCGGAAAAAGTTGTCTTAAATGCCTGAAAGGTAAAGATCCAACTTGAAAAAAAAACTACTTTAATAATATATAAGTGTGTCTATGAAAGTGAAGGCATATTTGAGGTTCAGGAATAGAGAAATTGTGGTAGACTAGATTTCTACCAATTGAGAAAAATTGGCAAAATGAATTGATCTCATTGTAAGCTGTAAAGAAAAAATGACCAAATTCCTCTTTACAGCTTACAATGATATCCATTCATTTTGCCAATTTTACCTCCCAGATGAAACTACAACACAGAATATTTTGTGATGACCTCCCATTCAAGTATTTAAACATGCTCATCTTAGTGTTTTTTTAAGCCAAGAATTGTTTATTTATTTGCTTTATTTATTTGATTTGTCAATCACTTACAAGATAATAGATATAAGTATAAACATGAGTAAGAATACAGGAAATAGGTATGAATAAATGGGGACAATAGGACAGGGACAGTAGGCACGATGGTGCACTTATGCACATTCCTTACAATAACATTTGTCGATGAAGATGGTTATTACTCCAGTTTGTGTATCCCAGAATGGAACGCTGACATTTCCTCCATATGTGAGATCTGAAGGAGAAGAAGAATTTCTGGTTTCTCAGAAATACCTGTACAAGCCTGTACAACAGCTTCTCAGTAGAAATCCAGAAACCACTACCAACATTTAGGAAACCCTTAGAAATTGATCTATTAAAAACAGCTATGTAAATTAATAAAGCAAAAAATATAGGCTTGCCCTGAATCTTAAAATAACAATGTATTTATGACCACTCAAAACCATACAATGAGATTAACAGTTAAAGTTTAATTTAACAGGACCAAGATTATCTGAGATCACTGTTTTCTTCTCATCAAGTACTGCCTGTTATTTAGCTCAGGCCTGATCAAAATGATATAACATTTGGGTGGAAAAATGCATCCTAGTAAACCAGCACTAGAAGCCAAGATGGAGAAGACCTCCACAGCTACCACATATTTCCCCTTGGCACTGAGATAGGTTGGAACAAAGGAGAGCCAGGCACTGCAGAAGACCATCATGCTGAAGGTGATGAACTTGGCTTCATTGAAATTATCTGGTAACTTTCTTCCTAGGAAAGCCATACTGAAGCTGATCATGGCCAGGAAGCCCATAAAACCCAGTACACAGTAGAACATGATAGTTGAACCCTCATTGCATTCCAACACAATTTCTTCAGGCAGAGAGTGCATGTCAACATCAGGGAACGGAGGAAAGATTGCCAGCCACACTGCACAAATGGTGACTTGAGTAAGGGAACAGGAGAAGACGACAGATTGGGCCAATGGTTTCCCCACCCATTTCCTGATCCTAGAGCCTGGTCTGGTGGCCCTAAAGGCCAGAACTATAATGAGGGTTTTGGCCAAAATACAAGAAACCGCCACTGAAAAGATAATGCCAAAAGTGGTTTGGCGAAGCAGACACCTAACCTGGTCTGGCTGACCAATGAAAAGCAAAGGGCAAAGAAAAGAGAGCAGGAGGGAAATGATCAGAACATAGGTGATGGTTCGATTGTTGGCTTTGACAATGGGAGTTTCTCTGTATTTAAGGAAGATCCAAAATATTTGACCCGTAGCACCAGAAAAGAAAAGAGAAAGTGTGGTCAGGCTGATCCCCAAAGGTTCTCCATAGCTCAAAAAGCTGGCATCTTTGGGATTGCAGTGAGCCTGGTCTTTGTTTGGATAATGATCTTCTGGACATGGAGTGCAGGAATCCATGTCTAAAAAAAAGAAAAGGACAATTTCTCTGTAGAAAGGATTTTCATATATTGCATCATGTATCCCAGGGATACTTTATCTTACACCAGTAGCCCCCAACCAATTTGCAATGATTCATGAGGAAAAACATTCATAGATGTGAACATTCTACACCTGGGAATTTCCTACAATGAAAGTAAAGCTGAACGAGTTCCCTACAGATACATTGTTCTCAGGAACTACTTCTACCAAGCACACAATCTTGGGAGGAAAAAAATGGAGTGGCAAAGTGGGAAGCTGACACCCACTTTGCCAATCAAATGTGATGGAATGTTGCCTGGATTCCCAGGAGGAAGGGAGTGCATTCCAGAGAAGCATCATGTTTTAGATGTGTAGAAGAAAGGGGATGAGTACTGCTTCTCCCTAATAGTTCCCAGAGTATTTTATATTGGAAGTAGTCTGCTTTAATGAGGTGATAGGATGTTAAATTTAGTAACTGGAACAGTAAGTTGTACAAGAGGGCAGAACATATAGTTGTAGGTGAGTACTTTGATAAGGAGCACTGACTTAGTAATTAGAGAGTACCGACACATGATGCAATCTATGCTATGATTGGTTGCTGTAAATATAAAAGGGGAATTTCCCTTGGGTATTTTTTCTGTCATGTATTCTACAATATATACTGTTTAGCTTGCCTCCTGGTATTCCTGTGTTCCTGACAACATTGTCTTTGTTTTTGTTCTTCTGGATGATAACAAGGACAAGGAGTTTGAATGCTAAATACATTTATCTATAATACTTCCTACAACCAAATAAAGCTAAACTAACACCCTACAAATATTCTGTTCTCAGAAACTACTATTCATAAAGGCATAGTTTTCGAAACCTAAAGAAAACATACATCCCATGAGTTCTTCCTTTTCCACCAAGTTTAGTAGTAACAACATGAACCAGTAGAGGAGGAAGGTGACACCCATGTGGCCAGTCAGATCAAGCAATCAATGGTACAGACATTACAGTCAGATTATCCTCACACCCCCATGCAGTGGGTCCTAAATCAAATGCAATGTGATGCAATGAAACTCAAAAATATCATCTCTTACCCATCTGGCTTGAGATCTCTCCAGCTGGGCATGGAAGGCAATCATAACAGCAGAAAGGACTGCCTTCCTGTTTTATCCGCCTTTGACCCAAACAGCAAAGGTCATTACACAAGGAAGAGGGTGGTTCCTGTGTGCAAATGAAAGTAGATATTTTGATACTGACAGGGAAAACAATAATATTTCTCAAAAAGAAAAAAGGAATCAGAATGCTAAGACCTCTTATTACTGCTATATCAGTTACAGCTTTGAACTCAGGTGCTGGAGAAGACTCCTGCGAGTCCCTTGGACTGCAAAGTGATCAAACCAGTCAGTCCTAGAGGAGATCGACCCTGACTGCTCTTTAGAAGGCCAGAACCTGTAGATGAAACTCAAATACTTTGGCCACCTAATGAGAAGGAAGGACTCACTGAAGAAGAGATTAATGCTGGGAAAGATTGAGGGCAATAGAAGAAGGGGATGACAGAGAATGAGGTGGCTGGAAAGAGTCACTGAAGCAATAGGCACGAGCTTAAGTGGACTCCAGAGGATGGTAGAGGACAGGAAGGCTTGGAGGAACATTGTCCATGGGGTCAGGATGGGTCGGACACAACTTCACAACTAACAACAATGACTATGATGTATTCTTGAGTCCTCATGAAGACAGAAAACTCCTTTGTTGGTTTAATAAAGAGAAGGGAAAGGAGATAATAAAATGTTGGCATCTTTTAGAGCACGGGTGTCAAACTGGCAGCCCGCAGGCTGGATGAATCACACTCAGGCCACGTCCACCCATTCTGCAACCGGGAAAAATGTCATGACACATCATGTGACAGCAATGTGACAACAGGATTTTAGATGGTCAGGTTTTCTGAAGTCATTTCCTCCATAGAATTATCAGAAGTCATCACTAAGAAATTAATAAATTAAACAATGGCCTTCCAAGCAACCAGGGTTATTTTCATGAGTAAATATTTACCTGAAGAACTTCCCAGGGTCAGTTTTGTAAACTTCCCTGAATCAGTAAATTAGAAATTAGAAAAATAAATAAAATTAGATGGTCCTGGTTCACTATATCGATTCTACCTTATGATATGGCCTGGGCCACACAATGGAATCCTGAGAAATGGATATGATGTTGTCCTTGGAAGCAAGGGGATAAATTTTTCCCACCTTGACCCGAAGAAAAGTCTGATTTGGGAATGCCACCCAATTGATAATATCAAACTCAGCTTTCAGTTCCCTGTTTTCATCAAAAGAAACAGTTTCCTCAAGACTATTATTAAATGACAGGCTTCTTAAATAATGATGGAGCTAAATGGAAGAAGAAAGGGAGAAGGGGGAAAACACGACAACATTAAGAGGTATAAATGATGTATTTCTAATATTCAGATTGTTTTGTAACCATATTAAAGCCCTTTTACTTAATACCTATGGATTTGTTTATGCCTGACCTAATTCATCTACAGTGCACATTCTTTTTTCCTAAACTTGGCCACTGATACATTACTCCAGAAAGGTGGGAGAAGAAAAATGATAGAAAAATTGCTAATCTTATATTTGTTGTATACACTTTTTTCTCCTTTCATTTGTAGTTCTTGTTCCCTTTTCCTTATGTATAAATAAAAAAAATGTATACAGTATATATATAAAAGAAACATTGTGGTTTCAAGCTTTACACAATTATACTGAGTTGAGTAGAAAGAGCAGAGGAAGGAAAAATGCCAAAAGACAGTTGCATTAACTCCGGGGTCCAGAACCTCAAGGCTGCAACTCAGTACTTGGCTGTAGTCTATTCAGAACTTGGCCACGGAAGCAGCTGCATGAATGTGCATGCAGATCTATTTGCACAAGTGATGGACAGGCATGCATGTGCAGCTCCACTTGCATGAGTGTTGGGTGAGTATAGACTTGCACAGCTCCATTTGTGCAAGCAGCAGGCAATCATGCCCTCCACCTGTGCAAATGGAGTTATGCATGCATGCTTGCCCACCGCTCACATGGAATTATCCCCTCCTCCCACACCAGTCCGCGAAGCCAGAAAGGTTGGGCAACTCTACATAAACTCATCCAACTGATGATCAATCAGGTGACCTAAGGAACAGGGATCAGTTCCTTGATCCTTCTGAGTCTGACTTCAATGGGTTCCTAATAAAGGACAGCCATGGAACAAGGGTTTATTTTAGGGCTCATTATGAGGTCCTCCTTTTGCTGCCTTTTTCTGCTGTGTCAATCTTCTGATTCTTTTTGAATATTTCAGTCAGGTTATATCAAGCATTTAACATTAGGATTACAGCTGATAAATTTCTATCAGCAATAAACTCATGAAAAGGAAGCCACTTGTTCATCAAGAAAATCTTTTTGCATCTTCCTCACATCAAGAAAAACTTTTGTTCATTTTTGATGCCATGTGCCTCAACTCATAATGTGAACTTCCTGCTTTTTGGTCCTTTTGCATCATTCTATACAGGTTTGAATCCCTAGCACCATGTAATGGAGTGAGTTCCCATTACTTATCCCAGCATCTGCCAATCTAGGAGTTTGAAAGCATGTTAAAATATGCAAGTAGAAAAATAGGGACCACCATTGGTCAGAAGGTAACAGCATTCCATACGTCTCCAGCGATTAGTTATGCCAGCCATATAACCATGGAGACATCTTCAGAGAGCATTGGCTCTTTGGCTTTGTAACGGACCATGAGCACCACCCCCTAGAGCCAGAAACGACCAGCACGTATGTGTGAGGGGGACCTTTACCTTTTTATACAGGGAGAAAGCTGCAAAAACAATTGTAATAATTGTTTGCATCCCTTTCCTTTATAAGAAAGTAAGACAATTTTTAAAGAGTACATGTCACTCTTTTTCACCTTCAAATTACCCCATCAAAATGAAAAGACACTCCCCTGAAATTATTGCAGAGAAAGCTTTCTATGCTAAGCAGAAACATTTGAAGTGATTTGGAGGTTTGATAAGTTCTTCTGAATTTCTCCATTCAAGACATTACCTGCCATGGCTCTTTACTGATAGAATTCCTTCTTTTTATCTCTGCTGTCATTCTGGAGTGGAACTGGCATGAATCCATGAATTGCAAAGCGTGAGCTATGGTGTAAATTGCAGTATAGAGGCTGTAGCTGTGACTAGTCATAGTGGTTTCAAAAACTGACCCAGGGAGCGTCTCCACCTTCTCTTTCCCAGTGCAGACATTTGTGTCAATCTTGTGCTCTCTTGAAGAAGAGAAGTGACAGTTAAAGACCTGTTGCCAAAAGTCCTTGATGAACCCATCTCCATTTTCCTCATTTGGATTTCTTCTTTTAAGAAATGTTTGAAATCCCTTCACATCAGTTGAATGAAGGGCAACCAACAGAGCACCATGAATAACATCAACCTCAAAGTCTTTGACAAAGGGAATTGATGTGAATTCTATCTGGGCTGTCATAATCCAGACTTTGCTCTTGGTCTTGATGGGTATGTTCTCAAATTCTGTAACACGAGGGAACATTCTCAAAAAGATCATAGTGTGAATTTCTCCATGGATGAGCACTACATTGGCTGTGCTATCACCAAGTATCTTGTATACTCTGATCCATTTATTCACCATTTCATCAACACCAGAGGCAAAATCCAAGTTAGGCAAAGTTTCTATAAAATCAAAGCAAATGCCGTTCTTGGAAAACTTGGGCAGTATTGTGTGTATAAATCTCAATCCATTCTCATCATACATAAAAATAACTCCAATCCATATCCACCTGAAAAGAAGCAGCAGCTGTAGGATTCCCAAATATTGATGCTCCCTACTAGGGAACATCCGTAAGGAAAAAACATTTTGGGATGGGTCACTTATTACTGGAGCAGAACCATAAGTGAACTGAAATGGAAAAAAAATAAACAAGGAGATTTAATTCCCAATCTCTATCCAAATCAGAAGAAATATAATACCCAAATCACAGGAAATAAATGGTTTTGTTTATGGAATACAAGAGACTGATTCAGTGACTTAATGATGCTAGAGATGATCTTGTCTCCAGTGATTTGAGTCCTAATTCTGCATGGTGGGATGAGCTCCGAATACTTGCCTCAGCTTCTGGTCATCTTGCAGTTCTAAAGCGTGTTCTATGTGAGTAGGTAAATAGGTACCACTTTGGTGGGGGAGACTGTACAGTCAGTCAGATTCCTGATGGCTCTGAACATTCCCAGTTTCAGCATCTGCTTGAGAGGGGACCTTGGGTGATGCTGTAGGAAGAGCCACTTGTCTTTCTCTCTGGTGTGCAACCTCTCACCTACTGTGGCTCACTTTGGAAAGCACACAAGCATTTCCTGTAAGGGCTGGTACTTTGGAAGCCAAACTTTTACTCTGCAAAAACATTGTGGTCTCCTAGCTACTGTAAACATCATCAATCCAGCTCTGGACATCCCACTTTAAATAGGCTTGAAATATTAATTTCAAAGAAGGGCTATGATGACATTGAGTTCCTGATCAAGGAACTAGAAATCAGATAAAGTAAGGTAAAGGTTCCCCTCACATATACATGCTGGTCATTTCCAGCTCTAAGGGGCACTGCTCATTTCTGTTACAAAGCTGAAGAGCCAGCGCTGTCCAAAGATATCTCTGTGCTCATGTGGCCAGCAGGACTAAATGACAAAGTTGCATGGAACACTGTTACCTTCTGACCAAAGGTGGTATTTTTCTACTTGCATTTTTTTTTACATGCTTTCGAACTGCTAGGTTGGCAGAAGCTGGGACAAGTAACAGGAGCTCAATCCGTTATGCGGCACTAGGGATTCGAACTGCTGAACTGCCAACCTTTTTGATTGACAAACAGCATCTTAGCCACTGAACCACTGTATCCCCTTAGAAATCAGATACTGTGTGGGATATGGAAGCAACCAGGAATGCTTACACCTGGGAAATGAAGATTGAGGGAGGACATGGTAGCAGTCCTGAAGTATGTGAAATGATGTCCTGAGTTAAAAGTCAGGACTTGGATATAAAAATCTGACTAATAGTTTCATTATTACAGGAATGTACATTCTAATTGAAGGTTAGTAATGATAAGAGCAGTTGAACCCTGGAGCTAATAATTCAGAGAAATGCATGGTGAAAATTTGATGTGTTGAGGCAGAAAGTGTGGAATCACTTGTTAAAGTATGAACGATATGGATTCTTGAACTGAACAAGGGATAGGAGTCAGCAGCTTAAATGGTATCCAACATCATGTTTCTGTAAGATTGTCTACTTTTAAATGTCTTTCAATCTCGGTAAAAGAAGCCTCTGTGAATTCATGGTGCTAATAAAACTTCGTGCATTAGTGTTCAGTGAGTATGGTGTGTGTAGGTAGTTCTTGACTTAAAACAGTTCATTTAGTGACCATTTGAAGTTACAACATCACTGAAAAAAGTGACTTATGACCATTTTTCATACTTACGATCACTGAAGCATCCCCATGATCATGTGATTTACATTCAGATGCTTGACAACTGACACATATTTATGACAGGTGCAGTGTCTTGCAGTCATGTGTTCCCTTTTTGTGACCTTCCGGCAAGCAAAATCAATGAGGAAACCAGATTTATTTCTCAATCATGTTACTAATTTAAGAACTGCAGCGATTCACTTAACAAATGTGGTGAGAAAAGTCATAAAATGGAGCAAACTCACTTAACAAATTTCTCACTTAACAACAAAAAATTTGGGCTCAATTATGATTGTAAATTGATGGTTGGGGACAATATGTTGACTCTGTAAAGCACTTAGAAAGGGCTGTACAGCTCTGTAAAGCATTATGTAAGTCTAAGTGCAGTTGCCAATCTCACTTTGACATGATTACCAAATAAAGACCTAATGAATGAATCAAGCTTTTGATTCATTTGGCTCCTTATTGTTCAAAATTATGGAGTTCTACTGATGTAATTCATAGATTGTATCACTTCTGCATGCAATGTTCAACTACTTATATATATTCTATCCCAAATTATTTGGTGATGTTTAATGATTAACAATATTATGATACACATACAAAACTACATTAAAGATTTATGGGACATATTGTGGATTTGTTCAGGAGCCAAGTCCCATGTTTGCATCTTACCTGTGGTATCTTGTAGATGCTCAGAATGGTTGCCATAAAGAAACCCACATCAGAATTGGGTCCCCCAATGGCAGCCATAGCATTATCTTTAGTATCACACTTGTAGTTTGGGATAAAGTTGTTCCATGTGGAGAGAAGCTCTAGAGAAGCAAGTAAGGTACCACTTGGAAGAAAATGGTTATTGTAGATGTGGAAGCCCAGAGAAATATTGGGTAATATCTGAAGATTTTCATTGATCTCCATGACAGCAAATGCAAAAGCCAGGGTATGTTGATAGATCTGAGTCACAAGTCTGCCGAGTGATTTACAAGATGAATAAGTGCAGAGAATTGCTAATTTGTCACTCAGAGCAAATACCTATAAATCACAGGTGTCCAAAGTTAAAACATATCTTTAACAGAGATGCTATACAGTACGAGCAGGGGTGGGATTAAAAAAAATTTAGCAACCGGTTTTGTGGACATGGCTTAGTTGGTGGGCATGGCTTGGTGGTCATGTGACTGGGTGGACATGGCTTGGTGGTCATGTTACTGGCTGGGTGTGGCCAACTCAACTTCACCCACATCAAGGCACACATCTCCTCGCCTGGCCTCTCATGACTGTGGGGATGCTGCAACAGTCGTAAGTGTGAAAAATGGTCATAAGTCACTTTTTTCAGTGCCACCATAACTTTGAATGGTCACTCCACACAAGCAACCAGCAAAGGAGAGAAAAAAACTCCAGAGAAGTTCCTGAGACAGGAAGTCTAATCCTGCCAAGAATGTAATAAGAGTTAATGGAGAGGCAGTTTCTGTAAGCAACACCGGAATGTTTCCTTCCTGCCTTCCTTACAAGATTAGCCCAGTAATTTTTTCTAACAACCAGTTCTCCAAACTGCTTAGAATGTTAACAACTGGTTCTAGCGAATAGGTGCGAACTGGTAGAATCCCACCCCTGAGTACGAGAAACTATAAGTGGACTCATATTCTTATCTGGAGTGTGGAAAGAACAGCCTTTTATTGTTTTGCTTTATTTACATTCATCTCTGCATCTTAGAGGGAAGACCTCTCGAGTATCAGAATGGCCAAACAAATGGCAACTTCAAATCTCAACAAATAAATGCTCTGCCCTACATACTGGCAAGAAAAAACTCAGAAAATAAAATACAGGCTGAACAGTCAAGACCTTGTTGATGATCCAAACTCTGTCAAGGACCTTGGAGTACTCATCTCTAATGATCTAAGTGCTAGAGCCCACTGTAACTATATAGCCCAAAAGGCATTAAGAGTAATTAATCTAATCTTACGTAGCTTTTTCTCTGGTAATATCACACTACTAACTAGAGCATACAAAACATTTGCTAGACCAATACTCGAATACAGCTCATCAGTCTGGAACCCATATTATGTATCTGATAATAACACAGTTGAGAAAGTCCAGAAATATTTCACAAGAAGAGTTCTCCACTCCTCTACTCATAGCAGAATACCTTATGCTACCAGACTTGAAATTCTAGACCTAGAAAATCTAGAACTACGCCGCCTTCGGTCCGATCTAAGTATAGTATATAAAATCATATATTGCAATGTCCTCCCTGTCAATGAATACTTCAACCATAACAATACAAGAACACACAATAGATACAAACTCAAGGTTAACCACACCAAACTCGATTGCAGGAAATACAATTTCAGCAACAGAATGGTCAATGTCTGGAATATTCTACCTGACTCTGGTTTCTTCCCCAAACCCCAAAAACTTTAACCTTAGATGTCTACTTTTGACCTCACCCCTTTCCTAAGAGGTCTGTAGGAGGCATGCATAAGTGCACCAAAGTGCCTACCATCCCTGTCCTATTGTTTCTTTTTATTTTTCTCATATGTATACATTTCATGTATTCATAACTATGTTTATACTTATACTTATCATTTTGTAAGCAATTGACAAATCAAAATAAATAAAAAATAAATCTATATTTCTTCAAAGTTCTTTGAAGATATATAGACACTTCCACATGACATATGCAACTGGTATCTGGTGAATCAGAACCAGTACCTTCTGATGGATTTTAGAAGATCAACTACACAAGATATTGAATCTAGTGGATGGAAGATTTTGAGGTAGAACACATTTGGACTTCCTAGTGTGAAATATTATGTAGAGTGAGCAGGGGGATAAATACTCCAATAGGAAGGTTCATCAATACTCATAGAAAACTAGGCAAAGATAGCATTATAGCTACCAGTACCACCACTCATTCCTAGTACTTATTATTTACTAGTACATGTTAGCAAAGAATGCACCATAAAATATTATGTCCATGTAATAAATCCCATCATCATCTGTGAAAGAGAGAGGAAATGAAACACAAAATCCAGAACAGAAAATATCAAAACTCTCAAAAAAAAAATTAACATTGAATATAGTCTCAATAAATAATAGCAGGTCAAGGCAAATTCAACTGAGGTTTACTCTCGGTACAATGCAGTGAACTTTCTTTCACGTTTGGCAAACAGGAAATTCTTATATCACAAGCGGTTTTTATAGTAGCTGTTATTTATTGTTTTTGTTCAGTTGCTAAGTCATGTCTGACTCTTCTCAACCCAATGGACCATAGCAAACCAGTCCTCTCTGTGTCCCTTCACCCAAATTCATGTCCACTGGGTCACAACACTATCTAACCATCTCATCCTCTGCTGTCTTCTCCTTTTGCCTTTAATCTTTCCCAACCTCAGGGTCTTTTCCAATGAGAGTAGCAGTTACACATAACAATTATAAAAATATTGCCATGCTTATAGGCTGAATGAATGAGGGACTTAATATACAAACAATGAACATAACAAGCAGATTGATTATGATCTAGTGGAATTGATGATAATCTATTTGATCAGGAAGGACTGAATGAGCATTTAGTAGATTGCAACAAGTAACTTCTGCAGCAAAACTGGGACATTCTTATTGAAGAGACAGAGGGAGAGAGAAATGCTGGAAGATTGGAGTTGACTCCTATCCTATTCCAAAGAAAGCATGAGATTTTTTCTCATTCATGCTTTCACAATACAATTGTATCCCAACACTTGTTTGAGATAACACAATTTGAAATGAGAAAGTTCTTTATGGAAAATGAAGTTTAGAAAATGAAGTTAACTCTTTAGTTAAGAGTTAACAAAACTCTTAACTTACCCAATCTCATCCAGGAGGTTATGAGATGGATGTTGGTTGTAAGTCACAGGGTTGGAAAATGTGAAAACTTGAGATATAATACCAGCAATGCTCAGGTCCCCTGGCTGATAATACTGATGACTTATTGGCAGTGGGTAACGAATATGGCATGTACGACTTGGGATACTGGAAACACTCTGAGGCAGTAGAAGTAATATCAGGAACACAAAGGGTGGCAATAGATAGAAACATCGTTTGCACATCAGTTCCTGTCTTAAGTGTGTTTAAGAAGTTCAGGATGAATTTAATGCCCTCTCTGCAATAGGAATCTTCAAAAGTCACCAAACAATCTGTGTTGGGCTCCTTTCTTGAATTGCAAAACCTATTTTAGTAATATAACTTTGATCTTGGTTCTTTTTTGCCAAGGTGTATTTGTTATCCTTTGGGAGGTGAAGTAGAAGTCAGGTTGTAACTATAGGGGAGATGATTGCCTTTACAAAATTAGGGGTTCTTGGTACTATCATAGAAGAAAACAACTTAATTGCATATTTCAACATGAAGTTTTCTTTCACTTTATTAAAGTGTCAAGAGGCCAGGGTTATTTTAGGATTATTTTATTTAGCATTAATACTTTCTAATGTTCCCGTAGTATCCTTTCCTAAATTGGGGGTCCTTCAGACATTCACTTTTGCACTGGACATCTTACAGCTTGACTACTGCCAGTGTTGGTGTGGTGTTGGGGGTTTCTGGTTCAATGTGTGAAGGGTGAAAGATGTGTGTTTGCGTTTATTTTCATGGTCATGGTCATGAAGTGCACTGAAGATGGTGTTTGATTTCATTGTACAAGGTGTAATGACAATAAATTAAACTAAATTAAACTAAACTAAACGTGCTATTTCTATTTCTCTCTCTCTCTCTCTCTCTCTCTCTCTCTCTCTCTCTGTGTGTGTGTGTGTATGTGTCTCTCTCTGTCTCTGACTCTCTCCGTTTCTCTCTCTCTATCATCCCTGTCTTTCTCTCTCTTTCTCTCTAGCATCTCTATCACTATCATCTCTGTCTCTATCTCTATCTATCAGTGTATCTCTATCTATATTTATCTATCTTTATATCATATCTACATCCATCCATATCTATATATCACTATCTCTATCATCTCTATCTACCAGTATGTCTATGACTATATCTATGTCTATCTCTCCCTCTCCCTCTCCACCCTCTCTCTTAATTCTATATATCTACACACGCACACACATCAATAGTATCCAGATCTGGAGCTGAGTCGGAATATTAATTTTGCAGCCACACTAGTGAGAGAGAGAGAAAGATACACATCAATGGTATCCAAATCTAAACAGCTTGCTGTTATTGCTCTTCAGGAAAGAATAAAGATTGCATGCAACTGTCTACTGTTTCCCAGATCCAAGTTCAGAAATCAACTTGATAAGAAATGATATTCCAATAATTCTCTTCATTTTCTTCCTGAGGAGATTGAAGATAGGAACTAGAAAAAGTAGACTCAGTTAAGAGCCTTCCCTTATCTGCAGATTGCAGATGTGACCTGCAGATTGAGGGCCCAAATTGGGTGGTTTATTTCACTTAGTGCAAGTTAGCTAGTAATCACACGTATTTAGAACTTTGTTGTTCAGTTGCTAAGTCATGTTTGATACTTTACGACCCCATAAACCATAGCACACCCAGTCCTCCATTGTTTCCTGGAGTTGCTAGAAATTCAGGTTCCTAGCCACCAAATCATCTATATATACCATCAATATATACCAACATATTAAGTTCCTCAATTTTCCTCCATGCAGTTTTGGTTGCAATCTCTTTCTTCTTCATATCCTAATTTAAAAAGCTCCCAGGTCTGCAGGGAAAGGTAACTAGAAGTTCTAGATCATCAAGGTCTAGGTTTCTGCAACCAGAAGAGAGTTTCTTAACTATCAGCTGTTAGACAACTTAACAATTTGGGCAGGCTTGAGTTTCTTTTATATTTTGATTGTCTTGGACATCTGCACCCATCACTGAAGAGACAAATCCTCTCAAATGGAACAATTACCCTTGGTTGACTACAAACATATATAGTTTAATAATTATTCCTGTTTACAATCCTCAGAAAATTGTTTGGAAGTTGTTTTGTTCAGGAACTGCAATGTTTACATATTGTGACTCATGAATGTTATAGGTTCAAGGAAAAAGATGATTTATAGCTTACAATTATTGATGAGTACTACATCAGAGGCATGATGAAATAGGGAAACAGAGAATATAACATATGTTATGATTACACTGATGCCCAGTCTTTTATTTAAATGAGCACTTAAATCAGAGTTTGGTCACAAATCTAAATCCTACTGTGTATAGAAAACTGATCGCTATAACTTACTTTAAGTGGATTTTTTGCATGACCTGTTGCCTGTTATTCAGCTCAGGTCTTATCAAGATGATGTAAACTTTGGGTGAGAAAATGAGGACCAATAATCCAGCACTTGAGGTTAAAATGGAGAAGATCTCCATAGCCACCATATATTTCCCTTTGGTGCTCTGGTAAGCTGGAACAAAAGAGATCCAGACACTGCAAAAGAGCAGCATACTGAGGGTGATAAATTTGGCTTCATTGAAACTGTCTGGGAGGTTCCTTCCAAGAAAAGCCACTGTAAAGCTGATCATGGCCAAGAGGCCAATGAAACCCAAGACACAATAAAACATGACAGTGGAGCCCTCATTTCACTCTAGGACCATTTCTGTAGGCAGAGAATGCATGTCAAGATCTGGGAAGGGAACAGAGACCACCAGCCACACAGTACAGAGACTAGTTTGAATGAAAGAGCAGGAAAGCACTACAAAATTGATGTTAAGTCCTGCATAATAGCTAATGAAAACACAATTGCTTGAGAATCATGCTCTTCTTTTTAGAACTCACATTATGGGTATTACAATCCATGTTTCGTAAAATTCTCTTTTCTATTTCACTGGCAATTATTTGGGTTGGTCTGTGTTTATTGGTCTTGTAGTTTGCTGTGTTCTGCTTGATTGGTGTTTCTAATATCTTCTGTCTGTTTTGTAACTTTTTTTGATCTTGATTGGCTGGCAACATTATATTCCCTGTATTGGAGGCTTTTAGTGTGGCTTGGCTCCAAGTAAATGGATGGCTATCATTTATTAGGAAACTAGGTTTCATCTGTTGCCTGTTTGGGGTGTGTTTGAGCTGGAGGTATCAGGGGGAGTCTGTTTGTGCCCAGGTGTTTGCCTGACTTGTGATGTGGATATTTTTTTGTTTGAGAGTGCAGGCTTCCAGGTAATTGACAGTCTGGTGGAGTCATCTCTTCTATTCATGCTTTCAGGTCTTTTTTCAATCTCTATGGCTTCTCTGATAATTCTGTAGCTGGGGTTTTCAATAGTGGCTAGGGTTTTGGTGCCATTGAAGTCGATTACCTTGCTTTTTTCTTGACTGCAAGCATTGCAGTGCAAATACTTACTGCAAGGCTTCAGTTTTATACCTTTAGACAGTTCAACCGTTTGCTTGAGCATTTTAAAATTTATATGCCCTAAACGTTTGTGTAACAAATGTATGCATTCATCATGAGGTTTAACGTTATTATACACTGTGTTAGCCACCTCTAACTGATTATCTTTTAACACATATACAATTCAGCTTTTAAAGTTGCAGTCACTTTTTTACCTTCCTTTTCTATTATGCAGTTTTCTCCCCTAAAGGTAACTACATAACCTAGTTTAATCAAAACTCTAACCGAAAGCAAATTAAACTTAAGTTGTGGTACATATAACATTTTTACATTTTCTTGTATGCAAGAACAATATGCAGTACCTTCAGCTTTTGCTTTAAGTTTCCAGCCATTAGCTAATGATATCTGCTGTGAACTCGTGGACATCTTAATAAATCTTTTCTTATCTTTTGTTATGCAGTGCGATGCTCCACTATCTACCACCCAAAAATTATTATTGTCCACAGTTTCGTTGCTATACATGGCTAACTCTAAGCATTTTTTATCCTTTTGATGCCTTTTTGCATTCCGGCTGGCATTGTGGCGTTTTTCTTTCTTGCAGAATCTAGCCAAATGTCCTTTTCTTCCACAATTAAAACATTTTCTAATTGTGTAGGCTGATGAAGATAATTTCTCTTCTTGTGGTTGTTCCCTTCTCAGTTGATCCCTTTCAAGCCTTCTCCTGGCTTCTTCAATTAATCTGCCAGTAATGTCAGTTAATGTGAGGTTATCTTTTGGCAGAACTTCCAGTGAAGTTACATAGTCATCATAGCTCTCATCTAACGAAGACAAAATTATATAAACCTGATGTAGTTCAGTGAAGATAAGCTCTTTTTCATGCAGTTCCTGAAAAATCCTCTTCATAGTGTTTATATGAGTCAACATGTCTCCATTCTTTTGAAGATGTGTTCTGAACAGCTTTCGTGTAAGATTTATATGTGCTCCTACACTGTCTCGAACATAAATCTTCTTTAAATTCTCCCAACACTTAGCAGCTGTTTCTTCTCCGTGAATATGGACAAGCTGCTGGTCACAGAGTGTCAGTCCTATTATACAGAGAGCTTGCTCATTCTTCAGTTTATATTCTTGTATTTTCTGGGCATCGTCTTCATTCTCCGGATCCCAAGCATCTACCTCTGGTGGGTTTTGAATTATACTCCACAAACCTTCTCTGCGTAGAAGTAGGCTGCATTTCATAGACCATGAAACATAGTTTGTTCCATCCAGTTTGGATATTAGAGACAAACTTGGTAAATTGACTTGTGCCATCTTTCTCTGGATATTAAACTATAATTAATAAAGCACAGCTGTCTGTTTACAGTATTGTGTAACTACACTAACTCTCACTTTATATAAGTCTGTTATATCCTGGTTAGTCTGACTGTGCAGCTGGGCCCATAACCAGTGTTAGGGATACACCCTAGCAGAATCTGCACGGCAGTCAGGCAGTCAGGCAAAATATGTGAGATAAACGTTTTTGTAGCTTACCCTCAGTAAAACAGATACACAGTGCTAGTTAAATAGTTTATTCCAGTAAGAGTTATAGCATAGTCAAACAGTCCATATATCATTCACTAGTTCAGTCCATCCAGGGATTATTCAGTTGCAAATTCCAGTGTCGAAAAAGAGAGGTCAGTAAACTTACAAATATCAGTCCAGTAATATATCTCCTCGCAGTAGAGATATGAAGAAGTCAAAAACTCCTCTCTTCCTTCAGCAACTCAGCAGTAGGGAAACACGCAGTTAACAAATCATCAAGCCAGTATAGTCAGGAATCATCAGCAATCAATCAGGTTCTCTTGCTCCCTCTTATGGCGGTTTCACACCGCACCCAAAATTACATGCTTTGCAGTTTAAAGTGACACACACTTAAACTTACTATCATAGTTTACATATATTATTTTACCCAAACCACGTTAGGTAACCTATGTTATTCCTAGCAGTTTTCCTTTTGGGGTTAGGATTGACACTCAAGGAACAGAAAAATCTCATCACCTCTAGGTTGATGACACCTTCTTTGTCCCTGTTAATACAATGACTTACTAAACAAAACAGGTAAGGTCTACCTGTGTCAGACCAATAAAAACCAAGAAAGGCATGTAATACTTCAAGCAGAGTTCTTTATTGTTCCTCAGCAGAATTTTTGACAATTTTGCCAAAGAAAAGCACTTTACTATCTGCATCTACTATAAACTTCAAGAATTATTAGAGAAGAATTACCTTCACCCACTTTGTCTCACATAAAATATCTCAATTGCATGTCCTTTTATTCCTCTAGAATGATTTCACCTTCTCCTGGAAATCTAGCCTACTACATTCCATCACAACCTGGTTTGTTACAATTTCATTCTTCAAATGTCCACTTTACCTGTGGCATCTTGCAGATGGTCAAAATGGTTGCCATGGAAAGACATGTCTGGGAGTCAGGTCCCCCAATCACAGCCACGTTAGTACTTTGGGCATCACATTTATAGTTTGGAATGAACTTGTCCCACGTGGAAAGGAGCTCCAGAGAAGCAAGATAAGTTAAGCTTCCAGTGAAGTAGTCATTATAAATGCTGAAACCCAAGGAGAAATTGTGCAACATCTGTGTATCTTCATTGATCTCCTTTACAGCAAATAGAAAAGCTAAGACATGCTGGTAGGTCTGAGTCAAAAATCTGGAATGAGATTTACCTACACCATTGAATTGTCTCTACTTAAGAGATTTAAGGCTTGCTAAATTCCTATTCACATTAAAATTTTTAGGCATTGTATTTTGTAAGGTTGCTGGGTAATAAGAAATCTGGGCAACTTAGTGATGACACCCAGGCTCATGTTCTCCACAATTTTCATTTGAAAAAATGTATTCCACCATCTGAGGACTTTCCAAATCATTGTCAAAATAGTGCTTTAAAAAGAAATTGGTACAAAAATGTTTACATTTCAATGAAGTGACCTTAAACTTCTGTGTAATAATTAATGTCTGGATGTTTATTTCAAAAAAATCAACTCCATGTTAACTTTAATTTCTATTAAGGGAATATATCTGAAAGGAAATGGGACATGATCTTAGCTATGTATAGAGAGTTCTACAACTGTATATTTTAGTAGGAACTACAGTGTAGTCATTAGTAGCATGGCCTACTAATAGTGTAGAGATAGGATTTAGCTTAATTGAGCACCTTACCTTTGGCAGGTGAGCTTCCCATTACTGCATTTTTAACCAATACCCAAGCATACTACTTAGTTGCAAGTTCAGTTTATTCCATGCACAATATTCAAATACCACCCTGAGATTGTTAGGGATTGTTTTTCTAACTTACATTTTTGACAGTTTTCACTTAACTCTTCATTTCACCATGCCTACTGAAAGATAGGATGTTTTTTCTAAGAGAAAATAATTGTCAGTCTTCCTTTGTTGTACCAGGAATGTGAAATTGACAGTTCTTACATCCATAAAATTATAAAATTAAAATAAAATTACTATGGTAAGACGGGCAAGCCAACAAATTTTATAAATAAATAAATTCTCTTAAAATGAATGGTAAGTTACAGAAAGACAATAATGAGTATGAGAATAATATGGCACAATGAAGGGATTTAAATCCATCTTAATTTCTCCACCCAGTGAATCTTTAGCTGATAACTTGCTTGGGAATACTGTCTAAATTGCTGTATTAACTGTTCATAATTTTAATGGATGAAAATTCTGGCCCATTTAAATTTAAGAATAGTGTGTTGCTATCCTTTTTGATTGAAAATTTGAAAACAAGGAGATTCTCACAACCTTATACATTTAGTACAAGGCACCAATTGCTTACATGAATTCATCAAGGACTTCAGAAAAGGGATGCCTTTCAAAATTGAGAGGATTGGAAAACATGTAGCTCTGCAAATTAATGCCAGCTATGATAACATCTCCTGACTGGTAATATTGATGATTGATTTTCCGAGGGTCACTGATTATGCATCTAGCAACTGGAATGTCACATGTTGTCCAAGGAAGTAGCAGCAATATCAAAAGAATAAACTTCATCATCATGAATACACATCTTCTCCTTAACTTCATGTCACTTGTTCTTTTTCCAATCATCCAACTGCTGTTGTTTTTGCATGGCCAGCAATTTCAACTTCATTAGTATATCCAGGGCACCCAATTATTTCAAAAGCCCAGATTAAGAAGGTTCTTCAATCTTGATTCTCTGTTTTGCTACCAGGTCACTACCAGGAAATCCCTTGTCCTCTAAAGGAATTGTCCAAATAATTAGCATCAATTGGATAATTTTGGGGAATTCAAACACTTACTCATCATCATTATAAATTCTTTCCTATGTAGAAGCAGAAAATAATTCTCTAACCCGTGATTTCAGCAAAGGTTTTCTCTTTTCCTAAAAAGTTTCAAAATAATGTGACTTCCTAAAACAAGAGACCAGTTTAGTGGTACATTCAAGTAGGGTCATAACAAGCAAGATGACACAAATGGTGTTAAGATGAAAGCCCATCTCCTTTGGGGCTTGCTTTGAAATGTCATGTTTGTCATCGATGTGTTTATTTCATTCGAGTTCATTAAGTAACAATCCAGATTTGAACCACCAAGCTTCAGTTCAGAATTTTTCTATACAATCTCTACAATTATTGTGACTCATTGAATTAATGGCTTCAGGGGGCAGGATGGTTCACTTTTTAAAGGTCTCATACTCAGGAAGTTTGCCCATACCATGAGGTAAATCATTCTCTTTATTTCCTATAACCATGATTGAATGAAGCAATATAGAACATAATATATTTTAGTATTAAATTTATGCTCAGCTTTTCTGTTTTGAAAAACATTTGGGTCATTTGTCATTGTAAATCCACTAATCTAACTTCTTTTGACACTAATCTAACTTCTCTTGTGTACAAGGAGATTAATTCCTATAATCACTTTATGCAGATTTTTCTTATGAGTTGTTGCCTGTTATTCAGCTCAGGTTTTATCAAGATGATATAAAGTTTGGGAGAGAAAATGAGAACCAATAATCCAGCACTTGAGCCTAAGATGGAGAAGATCTCCACAGCCACCACATATTTCCCTTTGGTGCTCTGGTAAGCTGGAACAAAAGAGATCCAGACACTGCAAAAGAGCAGCATGCTAAGGGTGATAAATTTGGCTTCATTGAAACTGTCTGGGAGTTTCCTGCCAAGGAAAGCCACTGTAAAGCTGATCTTGGCCAAGAGACCAATGAAACCCAGCATGCAATAAAACAAGGCAGCAGAGCCTTCATTGCACTCTAGGATTATTTCTTGAGATGAAGATTTCATGTCGAGATCTGGGAAGGGAGCAGAGACCACCAGCCACACAGTACAAACAGTAGTTTGAACAAAAGAGCAGGAAAGCACTATAAAAAGTGCCAGTCTTTTTCCCACCCATGACCTCATCTGGGAGCCTGGCCTGGTGGCAATGAAAGCTAAAACCACAGTGAGGGTTTTGGCCACCACACAGGAAACCGCCACAGAGAAAATGACTCCAAAAGCAGTTTGGCGAAGAAGACATGTTGCCCTCTGAGGCTGACCAATGAAAAGCAAAGGACAAAGAAAGGAAAGCAGAAGGGAGACCAGGAGGGTGTAGCTGAGGCCCCGATTGTTGGCCTTGACTATGGGAGTGTCCTTGTGCTGAACAAAGACTATGAGGACCAGAGCTGTGATGGAGGAAAATAAAAGAGCAACAATAGCCAAGGTGATCCCCAAAGGTTCTTGGAAAGATAGAAAGCTGATCTCCTTTGGAATGCACTGATCCTGGGCTTTGGTGGGATATTGATCTTCAGGACACTGGTAACAAGAATCCATGTCTGAAAAAAAATTATCAATATTCCTCATTTAGAAGGTGATATACAGAATTAAGATGAAAATAAGACTCCATCCATAATGTGAGTTCTAAAAAGAAGAGCATGATTCTCAAGCAATTGTGTTTTCATTAGCTATTATGCAGGACTTAACATCAATTTGTTTGTTGTTCATACATTCAGTTTATATAAGGGGTGTCAAACTGGAAGGCCAGATCAGCATTGTAGTTCTCCTCTGCAGGCCAGCTGGGAGAGGAGAGATTGGATAGGCACCTCCTGCAGCAACCCACCAGCCAAAATGGGGCAAGGCCCCCCTGCATGCTGTCCCCCGTGCCCCATTTTCAGCCTGGATGGCCTACTGAAGCACTATGCCAGCAAAAATGGGGCATGGGGGGGGGGAGACAGGATGGATGCTCTGGTAGCACCTTGTCACCCAGCTCATACATTTTATACATTTCCAGTTCTGTTCTCCTGTGCAAAAGACACAGCCGTTCAGCTGAGACTCGGGAGGTAAACAATAGATGGGAGAAGGGCCAGTCAGAGGTGGTATTTGCTGCTTCTCCAAACTACTCAAAATTTCCATATACTGGTTCTCCAGACTGGGTCAGAACCTCCTGAATACCACCTCTGGCTCACAGGCCTTGAGTTTGACACCCCTGGCTTATATGCTCCTTTCCTACAGAAACTCTAGGGAACACATCTACATCTAACCTTCTGTTGTCATGTTTTCACTACAACAAGAATCTGTTGAGATGAATTGGGGACAGAATGACAGGCCAAAGTGGGTATGATGTTTTGCAAGCAGAGGGAGACTGAAACCTGAATATCCCTCTTAGCCCATCATTGCAGTAGCTGGTCATGTTTAATTTTTTCAGTTACCATTGCTCAGGAAGTTTGAAACATTTGGAAAAAGTTCAGCATTTATTCCTTAGAGACGTGAATCTATTTCCATAAGAATACTGATCCTAGGTGGAAGCTGAGGATGCCAAACACATTTCCATTTATTTTTTTCAAACCAGCAGAAACACTTGATACGTATTTTGTTTCAAATAATGAACTCCTTTCTTTCTATTTCTTGATTTAGAGAAAAGGATAATAATCCTTCCAATTTCCCTATGTGTAAAAGGTAGCATGGTGAGCAGGAAGGATTTAATGTATAAATATGGATTTATATGGAAAGAAGAAAGGATATGAAAATTTTAAATGGAAAAGATGAAGGATTTTACACCTAAATATGAAATCAAACTTTACTAGAAAATCATAGATTTGTTTTCATTATAATGTCCATATTTGAGTGTGTAGATTGTGCCCTTGTACAAGAAAAAAGGTCAAATTATTTCCCATAATATTGGAAATATGGATCCTTGTTTTCAGATCTCTCTTTCAGATCTGGATAGGCGATAGAATCAAGCCTCAATCTGAAAAGGCACTCAAAGGGATGAAGTAATTTATGAAAGTCACAATGTACTGTTGCAACAGAAACTATACTTCTATAACTGACTGGCCAATGCACTGGATCCTCAAGATTCCATTGGCAACTACACAAAGGAAAGGACCGATTTCTATTCAATCTGATTTTAATGTTTTTAATTACACATTACAGATTACTAGAGTTTGAAAGGACCTTGAAGGTCATCTAGTCCAGCCCCCACTCAAGCAGACACTACACCATTTTTGATAGATAGCAGTCCAGGCTCTTCTTGAAAGCGGTCAGTGATGAAGCTCCCACAACTTCTGAAGGTAACTTCTGTTCCATTGGTTGATTGCTCTCACTGTCAGAAAATTTCTCCTTATTACTAGGTTGAATCTCTCCTTGATAAGTTTCCATCCATTATTCCTTGTCTGGCCTTCAAGTACTTTGGAAAATAGCTTGACCCCCTCCTCTCTGTGGCAGCCTCTCAGACATTGGAACACTGCTATCATGTCTCCCCTGGGCCCACTCTTCACTAGACTAGCCATACTCAGTTTCTGCAACTGTTCATTGTATGTTCTAGTACCCTAATCATCTTGATTGCTCTTCTCTGCACACTTTCTAGAGTTTCAACATCTTTTTAAATTGCTTGTCTGCTAAGATTGCAAGATCTCTCTCACAGTTACTGCTATTAAATCTGGTTTCACCCAGTCTATATGTGTACTTTTGGTTTTTCTTGTCTAAGTGTAAGACTTGACTTTTCTCTATATTGAATTTTATTTTGTTAGATAGGATCCAGTGTTCAAGTCTGTTAAGGTCCATTTGGATCTTGACTCTATCATCTAACATGTTGGCTATTCCTGCCAATTTAGTATCCTCCACAAATGAAATGATATGAATGCGAAGATTTATAAACACCATCACCAGCTTCCAAATTCAATCCATGATAGCCTTACCCATCTGGTATGAAACTTTTCCTCTTGGGCATGGAAGACAATCATAACAACAAAATGGCTTCCCTTCCTTCTTGCTCTTGCTATGACCTTTATGGCAGGGTTCATTACACAAAGACAGAGGCTGAGCCTAGGCACAAAAAGAAGCAGACAAAACAGAAGGCTTAAATGTTGAATTGGAATAGCCACATAATATTGGTTCTTATTAGAATATATATATATAATATATAGATATATATATATATAATATTAGAATATATATATATATATATATATATATATGTTTTCTGAGGTTCTCGCGGGTATTTGTATGTGGATCTTTGGTTGTTCGGGTTTTCTCCCGTGTAAGATTCGAAGTATCTAGGCAACGTTTCGATGAAGTCTCATTCATCATCTTCAGGCTTCTGTCTCCGGCTCTGTGCTTCTCAGAGTAATGGAGATTGCAGCTGCTTCCTCCTTTTAACTGCCAGTGGGGGTGGGACTTGATTGGGTGGGGGCTTGGCTGTGTTCTGATTGGGTGGGGGTGTGTTCTCATTGGTAGGGGGTTTGGCTGTGTTCTGATTGGTTGGGGGGTAGCCGTGTTCTGATTGGTTGGAGACGTGTTCTGTTCAGGTGGGGGCTTGGTTGTGCTCAGGTTAGTCTTAGTTGCTGGGGGATTTGAGCTGGTGAGCTGTGATCTTGCTGTTTGGCTTCGAGTTCGTGGTCGTGCTGCATCTTCATAGTGGGTGTCGGTTTGCTTCATGTATGGCTCGGAGGGGTTTGAGGTGGGTAGTGATGGGGTTTGAGGTGGGTAGGACATGAAATTGATTTTAAAAATACCAGAACCATCGCCAAATCCGAACACTTCAACAGCAGAATAATCAGAGAAGCCATAGAGATAGAAAAACGCCCACACAGCATGAACAAACGAGATGACACCTCCCGCCTTCCAGCCATTTGGAAACCCGCCCTCATGAACAGACGAGTACCTAACATGAAGAAGGACACCAGACCCACACCATGAGAGCCACACAAGATGCCACCACCACACTTCCATGTAGAAAACAGACTCACACCCACTCAGAAGATGAGACACGACCATGGACCAGAAGCTGCACTGCAGCTGCATCACTACCCACCTCAAACCCCTCCGAGCCATACATGAAGCAAACCGACATCCACTATGAAGATGCAGCACGACCACGAACTCGAAGCCAAACAGCAAGATCACAGCTCACCAGCTCAAATCCCCCAGCAACTAAGACTAACCTGAGCACAACCAAGCCCCCACCTGAACAGAACACGCCTCCAACCAATCAGAATACAGCTAACCCCCAACCAATCAGAACACAGCCAAACCCCTACCAATGAGAACACACCCCACCCAATCAGAACACAGCCAAGCCCCCACCCAATCAAGTCCCACCCCCACTGGCAGTTAAAGGAGGAAGCAGCTGCAATCTCCATTACTCTCAGAAGCACAGAGCCGGAGACAGAAGCCTGAAGATGATGAATGAGACTTCATCGAAACGTTGCCTAGATACTTGAATCTTACGGGAGAAAACCCGAACAACCAAAGATCATATATATATATATATATATATATATATATATATATATATATATATATATATATATATATATATATATATATATATATATATATATATATATAGTATTCAGCTTTGTTCAGGTATTTTCCTAGTTGTGCTTTTAAATACCATACATATATACATATATAGATATATACATACATATAGACACACATACATATACACACATACATATATACACATATACACACATATATTTATATGTATGGTATTCAGCTTTGTTCGGGTATTTCCCCACGTCATTATAGTTGTGCTTTTAAAGTTGTAGCAACGTTTCATCAGAATCTCATCTGCCACGATCAGGCTTCTGTACAGTGTTTTTCTGTGAGTCAGACTTTCACAGCTGTTTCTGTTTTAAATTTGGTGCTAGCCATCTGCTGTGCCAGAATGTTTTTTTCTTCATCCTGATTGGTTGGGAGTCTTGGTCTGTGTTTATTGGTCTTGTAGTTTGCTGTGTTCTGCTTGATTGGTGTTTCTAATATCTTCTGTCTGTTTTGTAACATTTTTTGATCTTGATTGGCTGGCAACATTATATTCCCTGTATTGGAGGCTTTTAGTGTGGCTTGGCTCCAAGTAAATGGATGGCTATCATTTATTAGGAAACTAGGTTTCATCTGTTGCCTGTTTGGGGTGTGTTTGAGCTGGAGATATCAGGGGGAGTCTGTTTGTGCCCAGGTGTTTGCCTGACTTGTGATGTGGATATTTTTTTGTTTGAGAGTGCAGGCTTCCAGGTAATTGACAGTCTGGTGGAGTCATCTCTTCTATTCATGCTTTCAGGTCTTTTTTCAATCTCTATGGCTTCTCTGATAATTCTGTAGCTGGGGTTTTCAATAGTGGCTAGGGTTTTGCTGCCGTTGAAGTCAATGCTATAACCTGTGGCTGTCATGTGTTAGACTAGTGAGGACGTGTATTCCAGCTTTTTTAACTGCATTTTTGTGTTTATCCAGGTGCGTACGTATTCTTCTATTGGTCTGCCCATTGGTCCATGAAAGCCACAGGTCATAGCATTGACTTCAATGGCACCCAAACCCTAGCCAATACACAAGCCTGAAGATTGCAGATGAGATTCTGCTGAAATGTCACTACAACTTTAAAAGCACAACTATAATGACGTGCAAAAATACCTGAACAAAGTTGAATACCATACATATAAATACCCACGAAAACTTAAGAAAACACCCCCCCACACACACACACATATATATTCGTAGATTTTCATGGATACAGGTATGCAGGTTTTGGTGTGTTTGGATTTTTTCCCATATAAGATTGAGAGTATCTTGGTGATGTTTTGAAACAATCTATAACAACTTAGAAGGAAATTCAACTAATTGCCTTAATATGACCATACAGCTATTTTCATTCCCTGCATCCTGGACCAAAGAAATGGACCTGAACTTTATATGGAAAATACCTGATTAAATTTCCTTGGCCACTTAATGTCATCAACATAAACCCTGAATGCTTGTTTTTTGGGAGCTCCAAAATCAAATTTTCCCACTTTGACTTGATGAAGGCTTAGATTTGGGGATGTGACCCAGTTGATAATATCAAATCCTGCTTCCAAGTTCCCATTCTGATCAAAGGAAATAATTTCCCCAACACTGTTGTTAAATGAGACTTTTCGTAGATAGTGGTGGAACTAATTTCATAGAGGGACAAAAGGTATGAGCAATATTGTTACACCAAAACCATTCAAATTCTGTAATAGGTTACAAGGTATGGATATTTGAGAAGTCAAAATTAGCAATATCTATGCAAACTAATCACAATTCAAAACCACATTTGGCCAGGTCTGCCAATAATAATGTACTTATTATATGATGAAAAATATAAGCAGAATAGAGTCAAACAATGAACATCCTCAGCTATAACTATGCAGCCTATACCACTGAACACAAAAATAAAAATTGTTTAAAAGGAAGAAATAATAAAAGAAATCAAGCAATCTCAGGCACCAAGACAATTACCTATTCCAGTGACCAACTTGAGTGGAAAGAAATGAATAAAGAAGTAAAACAATAGAGTAGAATAGAATAAAATAGAATGGAATGGAATGGAATGGAGTGGAGTGGAGTGGAGTGGAGTGGAATAGAATAGAATAGAATAGAATAGAATAGAATAGAATAGAATAGAATAGAATAGAATAGAATAGAATAGAATTCTTTACTGGCCAAGTGTGATTGGACACATAAGGAATTTGCCTTTGGTGCATATGTTCTCTGTGTACATAAAGAAAAAATAAAATACATTCAACAAGAATCATAAGATACAACTCTTAGTGATAGTCATAAGTTACTAATAAGCAATCAAATCATACTAGGAAACAAATAAAACAATATAAATTGCAAAGATACAAGAAACACAGTTATAGTTATAAGTTGGAAGAGATAGGGAATAGGAAGGATGAGAAGAAGAATAGTAATACAGTCTTACTAAATAGTTTGACTGTTTTATGGGAATTAGTTGTTTAGCAGAGTGATCGCTTTCAGGAAAAAAATGTCCTTGTGTCTAGTTATTCTAGTATGCAGTGCAGTATTCTGGTGTGCAATGCAGTCCAGAAGAAAACAATATTCTGCCTTTGGAGTTTCCAGATGATAGGAGAACCCCTGTTTTCTTTTCTCTCACTTGGGAGTCCCTTTAACCCAGTTAGCCTTCCCATAAAACTTAACTCATTTCCTATGGCCTTTCCTCTAAGCTATGCCTCTGAACTGGTTATGTAGACAGTTATCTAATAACATTATTACATAGCCAAGATTGGAAGCTGAAGAACGTTTATGAAAGCTAGAATCTGTCCTTATCAAAAATGAGTACAGTATAATTAAAGACATGTAATAAAAGCCTAGGACCTTTAACCAACTACATCCTGCCAGGGTGTAGGACATTTATTTAGTGGAAATATACTATAGGCGTAAGGAAATCTTATCACTGTTTAACTGCATCCTAAGAGGTTGAGAATCTACAAGTTATATGCTCCTATATATGCCTAGAAAGGTAAAAGGGAACAATTTGAGATTAACAAGCTCACAAACTGGAGAGTACATCCATTATCATTATCCATTATCAATCTTTAAATAAATTTCTCCCAATAGTCTTTTTGCAGTGACTAGGTCATAAAATGCTAAAGATTGCCATGGATTTCAATTGTTCACAACAAAGTCAAACTCCTTAAACCGACCATTTTTTTAAATAAAAACCATGAAGAGCAAATTAGCAATGCAGAAAACTGTCTATGCCAGTTTTAAAATTAAAAAAACTCTAAACTTAATTGGGAATCAGCTTTGGTAGAGAATGATGATAGGGAAACATTTCTTGTGTTTAGGTATTCACCCCATTACCTGCCACAGCAGTAGAGTCTTTTGTCCTTCCTCTGACATAAAAATTCTGTGTTTGAACTTTAATGAAGTCATAGACTGCAAAGTGTAGGCGACAGCATAAACCGCATTGTAAACACTGTAGCTATGGGGAATTATGCTCATGTCAAAGACAGACCTAGGAAGGGCCTCTAGTTTTTCCTCCCCACTGCAGTGATTCCAAGTGCTCTCCTCTTCCAAAGAAGTAGGGAAGGAGCAATCAAATGCCTGTTTCCAAAAGTCTTTAATAAATCCATCTCTGGTCTCCACATTAGGGTTTCTCATCCAAAGAAAATTTTGGAAACCTACCACCTCCTTTGATTGAGTTGCAAAGGCTAGGGTTCCGTGAAGGACATCTAAATCCCAAGATCGTTGAAAGGAAACTGAAGTAAAGTCCATCTGTGCAGTCATTATCCAGACTTTGCCTCTCTTCATTGGTATGCCTTCAATTTCCGAAATTCTGGGAAACATCCTCAAAAAGATTACAATGTGAAATTCACCATGTATGAACACAACACTGGCCATGCTATTAATTATCAGTCGGTATACAAGCACCCAGGATTCTATCAGATCATAGATGCCAGTTTTCAAATACAATAGTGGAAATTGTTCTATAAAATCAAAGCAGATGCCTCCCTGAGAAAACATGGGAAGTTCGTTCTGTACAAAGTTGAGACTATTGTCATCTTCCATAAAAATGACACCAATCCAGGTCCACTTGAAAAACAAAAGCAGCTGAAGTATCCCAACATATTGTTGGTTTCTACTAGGGAACATCCATTGCAAAAAGGCTTGCTGGGCTGGGTCATTAATCAAAGGAGAAGAACCATATCCAAGCTATAAAGAAAAAAACAACAACTAAGTAAGTAGGATGAATTAGGAAACATACAAAAAACATAAGTTCTTTTACAATTTTTTATAAAAACTCAAATATTAACTCCCTGCTCTCCCAGCCCCCCAACCTTGGAAACCAATGTCAAGCTCCACTCTAATGTTCTTAATAATTTTTCCATCCTTGTTCCACCCAAATCATCACTCAGATTTTATCATGAAGTTTAATATTTTTCAAAACAATCTTCCAAGGAATGAGAAGAGACATGATTTTACCGAAGAAGGAATGTAATTGCAAATGGCAATCTTGTGGATTCTGAGTATATTCTTTGAAAGAAACACAAGTACATCCCTGTTTTCAAGTGAATGGTGCTTAACTATTATATTGTAAAATATATAGACCACATGAATGAAGATTACTAACAAGGTTTGGAGAATGTTGTCTGGAACGATGGCAGTTTTGAAGCATCTTCTATCCAATCTTCCAGTTATGTTTCTATGATTTTGCCTCTTTTTAAAATATCTTTCAGAACAGCTAAAGGAAGAATTCATGATGCTAGTAAATCATAATTACAGGTACTCCTCAACTTACAACCACAATTGAACTCAATATTTTTGTTGCTAAATGAGACACTTGTTAAATGGGGTTTGCCCCATTTTACAGCCTTTCTTGCCACAATTGTTAAGTGAATCACGGCACTTGTTAAATTAGTAACCTGGTTGTTAAGTGAATCTGGATCAGTGGTGGGATTCCAATTTTTTTACTACCGGTTCTGTGGGCGTGGCTTAGTGGACATTGCAGGGGAAGGATACTGTAAAATCTTCAGTCAGAGGTAGTATTTGCCGGTTCTCTGAACTACTCAAAATTTCTGCTACTGGTTCTCCAGAACTGGTCAGAACCTGCTGAATACCCTCCTCTGATCTGGATTCCTCGTGGACTTTTGCCTGTCAGAAGGCCACAAAATGTTGATCACATGACCTTGGGATACTGCAACCATAACAAATGTGAATATCTGAATTTTGATCACATGACCATGGGATGCTGTAATGTTGCAAAAACTGGTCATAAATGACTTTTTTCAGTATGTGTAACTTTAAACAGTTACTAAATGAACTGTTGTAAGTCAAGGACCATCTGTATGGATGTATTGTGGCTCTGTATTTATGTGCCCTTGCCTACATAGCTTATATTCTTGGCCAGGGTTTGTAGGTTGGTAGCATAGAAGTTCTGCATCTTTTCAAAAATTTGCCTTGCCTAATCCAACGAGTAGAAAACGTATCTGCTCAACACATATCCCTTAAGATATTCTTTCTCATGTAGAAATATATTTAAAAATGCTGGCTTCATAAGGCAGCAGGCAGTAGCTGATATTAGTTTCATTTTGTTACCAATGGAGCAGAGGTGATATTCAGTAGGTTCCGACAGTTCTGGAGGACCAATAGCAGAAATTTTGAGTAGTTTGGAGAACTGGCAAATACCAGTTTGGTATTGGATTGGCCCTGTCCCCATCTGTTCTCTGCCTTCCAAGTCCCAGCTGATCGGCTGGGTCTTCTTTGGTTGCTCTGCACAGGAGAAGGGAGCAGGTTAGTGGGGTGGGGAGGAAAAGGGATTTTGCAGTATCCTTTTCCTTCAATGCCCACCAAGCCACGCCCGCAGAACTGGTAGTAAATTTTTTTGAATCCCACCACTGCAATGGAGGATCTGGAGATTAGCTCCAGCTTCTATTAAATTTACTTCAGTTTATTACAGTCATAGAACAGAGACCAGAACAAAAAAAAACACTCAGTAAATATACAATTAAAAATTCTAATATAAAATAATAAATAACAGCTAAAATATATAATAAAATCCAGTCTGTCAATTATACATGGTCTAACTATACTAAAATTAAAATCCATAAACTGTGTGGCCCGTTGTTAGTTGAATACTAAAATGGAAAGGAATAAGCAGTGCAAAGGGTTTGCCACATTTGTTGTATAAAATAACTATGGTGGATTAGACACGTGTTACCTATGAATCCCCAGTGCTAGTTTTTAATGCTTATCTTCTGAAGTTATTTACTTATTTAATTAATACGCCACTCATCTCACTATTGTAAGACTTTGGGCAACGGACAATAATGGTGTAGACAATTAAATTTTGAAATATTAAAACATTAAGCATTGCAAAAACATTAATTACCAATTAAAACAATATTAACAGCAAAAAAAAAAAAAGGTGATGTGGGATCTTTATTTAATCTTCTTCTTCTTGTGCCATATCCATCATTGGAATATTGACAATCAGGTTGGCAATCTAATCTACTAGTCACCTCTAAAATGGGATGCCACCATCAGGGGCCCAAGTCAGTTGGCAAAGCCAGTTTTTCAGGCTCTGTTTTTCAGAACCAAGAGGGTGGGAACATATCTCACCTCAGATAATATGTCTTTCCAGAATGCAGAAGCCGCAACAGAAAAGGATCTTATTTTGGGTCCAACCAGCTGCAATTATGGAATCTATTGATCTGATTCATACTGATATCACATTTTAGGTGCTAGTATTTTTTATACATTCTGTTCCAAATTATCCATTAATCTGTAATGTTTATACATGGTTATCCAAATAACAAACTTCATCAAATTTATGGATTTATAGATAGCATTTACCACTTATTAGGTTAGCTAAAATATTTAAAAATATGTCTAGCAAATGTTGTAACCAAAAAACAGGCACATATTATCATATGTGGTGGACTCATGTAAAAGCAAAAAAAAAAAAAAACATCAGGCAAAAATACATAGGTGGATAGAAAAGACGATAGGGAAACATATAGATTTTAAACCTGAACTATTTTTATTAGGCACAATACCAGAAAAACTTGATAGGCAAAGTATATATTTAATATTGCATGTCTTAACAGCAGTGAGGATTATTTTTGCACAATGTTGGAAAAATGATGAAACACTGTGAGATGAAGAGATAATTAGGAAAATACTAGATTGTGCAGAAATGGATAGACTTACATTGAAAATTAAACAGAAAAAAAGACACAGAATATTGACAAACATGGAACTTATTTTACCAGTAGTTGAAAAAAGGGATGGAGATTAAGAATGTAACATGTATTATTAAGAAAATTAAATATACAGATAACATGATGTTTATTAAACTGTAATGTAAACAATAGAAAATTAAAAACAAACTTCATCAGGGCTGAAGGGACACACTTTTATTTTATTCAGGCACTAAGCACCATGTCAACATCTTACCTGTGGTACCTTGTAGAAGCTCAGAAGGGTTGCCATAAAGACATTCACATTTGAGTCAGGTCCCCCAATGACTGTGATAGTGTCATCTTTACTATCACACTTGTAGTTAGGGAAGAAGTTACTCCATGTGGAGAGAAGTTCCAGTGAGGCGAGGTAAATCCAACTGGCACTAAATTGGCTGTTATAGATGTGGATGCCCAGGGAGATATTGGGTAATATCTGAGGATTTCCATTTATCTCAATGACAGCAAATGCAAAAGCCAAGATATGTTGATAAATCTGAGTCACAAATCTGCAGTTTGATTTACATGCTGAATGAGTGCAGTTGATAGGAGCCAAAAGGAGTCTTGCTAAATTTCCATCCAAGGCAAATATCCAAGGTCATACAATCAGAGATATCTTAAAATATCTCTTTGTTTATGAAACTAGCTCATATTCATGGGAAGGATTGCCAAAATTGATGGTAAACTTCCACATGACATATGCAGCTGATATTTGATGGACAAATGAAGAGTACGATCTTACGTATTTCTTTTAAGAAAGCTGTTAAATAGCCAACATGTTGAATCTAGGAAACATAAGATTTTGATGTGGGACATATCTGGCACTTAGTATTGTGACACATTATGTGGAGTGGATGGGGGCTGAATACTGCAACAGGACTGTTCATCTACAGTCATGAAAATAGCAGCTAAATAGACTACTAGTATGAATAATGTAAATAATCCTAGCACTTATGTTAGCTTATGTTCCCAATCTTCCTCTCTTGGTGGAATTACCTGCTTAAAATAAAAATAAACATTTATTGTAAGAAAACACCTTGTGGAAAATGTACAATTAACAAGAACCTTGGCTTACCCAATCTCATCCAGGAGGTTGTAAGATGGATGTTGATTGAAAGTCACAGGGTCGGAAAATATGTAGGCTTGAGAAATAATGCCAGCAATAATGAGGTCCCCTGGCTGATAATACTGGTGGCGTATTGACAGAGGGTAACAGATCTTACATGTACCATGTGGAACATTGGACACAGTCCCAGAGAGTAGCAGAAATATCAGGTAGAATGGCATCGGGTAGAAACAGCTTCTTCTGGACATCAGTTCTGGTCTAAAGTGTCTTTGAGGACACCTGGCTTCCTGACTTTAGTACCCTGTAACATTATTTTTGCACTAGGAATGATCAGATGAAGTTCCCCAACCAGTCTGTGTTGGGTATCTTTCTTGAATCACAAAACATCAATTTGTGGCATTCTTTTATCTTCGTTCTTTTGTATCAAGTTGTATTGATTGTCTTTTGGGAAGTGAAGTAGAAGTTACCCTTGTCATGTTGATACTGGAGAGATGATTGCCCTTGCAAAATTGCAAGTTCTTTGTGGTATCGTGAAAGAAAACAACTTAATTGCACATTTCTCATGAATGAGTTATCAAGAGACAAATTCTCTCTCCCCTTCCCTTTTATTCTCCCTCCTACTGTCTCCAAGGTCCATGGGGCTCCAAAAGTTCAAGGTGGCACCTCATCCATTTTTGTGCTTGTTTTGTCTACACAAACACATAAAAGAAGATATAGGCATTCAATTGACACTATCTCAATTTTTTTTTTTTATTTAGGGACAAGGAAAAATAGTATAAACTAAGGTTTGAATTTTTACTGAGATGAAAATCAGTCAAAATCTTTCATCTTCAGCTTCAAGTGTTAGTAATGCTTCCCTCTTTTAAAGCTGAAATGTGTGCAATAACTTGGGATTATGACCAATGAAAAGCAAAGGGCAGAGAAACAAAAGTAGAAGGGAGACCAGTAGGGCATAGCTGAGGCCTTGACCAACGTGATCCCCAAAGGCTCTTGGAAGGATAAGAAGCTGATCTCTTTTGGAATGCAGCGATCCTGGGCTTTGCTGGGATAGTGATCCTGTGGACATTGGTAACAAGAATCCATATCTGAAAAAGAAAAAGCCACAGATCTTTATTCAGAAGTTGGTGTATAGAATTAAAATGAAAATAAGAAGTCAGTACACAAAGTGAGTTATAAAGACAAGTGCATTGTTGTATATAGACATTTGCATACTTGTAATACTACATTCCGATTGGACAATCACTACCACCTAGGGATTGGTGGTTAACAGATTATGATTGGCCGCCCAAATGGCGGGAGGTTTAAAGTAATGCTATTGGTTGTGAGCCGCGAGCTCGAGAGGCTGCCGTGGCTCGAATTTAGTTGAAGTTACTGACAGTTAAATAAAGAGCTGAACTTAACTCCGGTCTCAAGTCTATCTTGTTCTGGTGATAGAACACTGGCGACGAGGATGGGATTGAGAGGACAAAGACCGTAAGCATGTGATGAAGAGAGCCAAGAAGTCAAAGAGATGGCCGGAAACAATTCACCACCCACACCATTCAACCCAGCCAAAGAGGGCTGGGAATCATATATCGACAGGTTTGCTGCACATGCCTCCAAAGTTTCCATTCCATCCAGAGTGACATACTTCACGCCAGACACCCCCTCCTGCTGACCTGCACTGCATCCTGGGACATTTTTCCCCCTTATCTCAGATGGTCAACGCTTCCTCAGCCATGGTCCTACATCTCCAGCAATGCCTCTTTCCGGTCAACACCTTTTGAACAACCCCTCGAGCTACACTCCTCATATCCCATCCTACTGCAACCACCTACTATTGTTCAGGTCGACGCCTCCATGATTCCACATGCCGCAACACCTACAGCTCTTGGACAATCCTCAGACCTCATCATCATCACAGACAATTTGTGAATCAGCCTGGACACTCATATTCAGAACCCCCTTTGCTGCATAGGATTAAAAGATCACAAAAACCCACCAAACCAGATGACTGTACCCCTGCTTGACCAAAACCACACAAGCAGGCTTCACCGACTGACTCTCATTTACCATACCCAGCAACCACAGAGATGCCTTTCTACTGGGAAAACTTGCCAGAATAATGGGACTATGTATCAGTTATGCAAAATGAACTCAAAAACTATTTGCTATGACCCCAAGGCAGCTGTTCACCTCAATGTTACTTTGTGGGCCAGACTTCCAAAAGCCTCTGTGCAGAGCCGATCCTGAAGGGAGGAAAACTTTACTACCTAAATCACACCACTGTGCTTAAGGATGGTACTGACCCAATTGTCTTGACTTTTGATGTTTGCATTGCTTGTTCCAAACCAGGGGATATCCTTGTGGGTCAGATGATTGAAAACCAAATATGCTCATGATCATAAGTATTTGTGTCCCACGCCCATCAATTGGGCCGTAGGAAAACCTAATCATTGGATCCCTTGCGGGGGCTCCATTGAATGCTCGGGTTGGTCTTGTGTCTGTGATTACACTGGGGAGGTACTCAGGCTGCAATCATCTGTCACATTTAAACGCAGTATCAGGTCACCAAGGACAACAAGGTAGAGATCACTATCTCCAGACAACACCCCGCCATGGATACCTATGGTATAGGGATCGATGGCATAAGACGAGACCCAAACACCTACATTACTATAAAAACAGAAGTGATATATGAGGGTAAGGGAAACATCATTAGGCTGGTCGGTGTATAATAATTTAAGAAAGTTAGATAAAGCCCCTGATACCAGCAAAATAGCAAAAAAACTATTCATGGACATGGCAGAAAAAATTGCAAAACAACTTGCAATAACCAATTGCTTTGTCTGCAGGGGAACCACCACAGGAGAACAGTGGCCATGGCAAGCCTTAGAAGCCTCGCCATCACTGTTCAACAACATGTCTTCTATAGGAAACACAACAGCCAGAACTGCCCCCGACCCCCTTATCTGGACAATTACTACCAATCTAATTGGTAGAAACTGCTTCTCCCGAAATGGGTCCATTCCGGTAGGACATCTCCTTTGTTTAGGTACGTGGGACATCTCCTACCGGAATTGGACAGCACCTGATAATGCTACTACCACACCCACAAAATTCAACACAACCCTCCTCCCTTATCTCAGGGACACTTCATCCTCCCAGAACTGGACTGCACCCAATGACATGTATTGGATCTGCGGCAACCTAGCCTACCCATCCCTCCCAGCAGATTGGCAAGGGTCATGTGGATAAGACCTTCCTTCTTCCTCCTTCCAATCTCAGTGAAGCAGGAACTAGGCATCCCTGTTTATGACATGTTGTCTCGCAAAAAAAGGGAAGCGTAGGAAGGGGGGTATGTGGAAGGTTTAATCTCACAAATTGCTGTCTTCAAATTGACAAGGTTGGCAAAGTCGTAGCGCAGTTAACTACTGAGATGCGACAATTAACCTACAATCTGGATCAAGTATGGCGAGGTATGGACCTCCAAAAATATCTTTGGCTCCTGGCTCCCAAAACTGCCAGGATTACAAGCTATAGTAGCGCTCATAGGTATTATTGCTGCTGGGTGTGTCATTCTTCCATGTATATTACCAATCTTTGTTCGCGCCATCTCCAATAGTCTGTCACTGCTAGCAGAAAAACGCACCATTGCACAGGTCAATGCCCTCTGGGAAAAAGAATCTCTGTACAAAGCTATACCCTCAGAGGACCCCGATGAGAACATGAGCACGGGCTTCTGTATGGGCTATAGCGAAGAACCAGAAGAAATCCCTCTGCGTAAAACTAAAACAGAGGAGATGCAGCAGCGAATCCACATCTAACAGCCTGGGCATATGCCAAAGCCTCACGTAGGCAAAGGAGTTTTGATATATGCCAAGCCTCACGTAGGCAAAGGAGTTTCGATACCTGCAAAACCTCACATAGGCTGAAAGCAGGTATCAGGAACAAAAGGATGCTGCCCACCTTGGGCTACTGGCTGGACTGCAGGCGCGGATTGGTTACTTTGTATCCCTTAAGCACTGTGATTGGGCGCTACAATGTATCCACTGAGACCTCCTACTCTTTTAACATGTAAAGTAGACTGAACTCTCTCTTTTGTGACATTTAACAATGTGTGTTCAATAAAAGAGCTTCCCTGAGCGTGTGTTCGGGGCTGCTCATCCAAGACTGAACCGGCTTGGTCTCTTTCTTGATGCATTGGACTCAATGAGAAGCCCTCCTAATGCGGAGCAAAGCCGCAGGACACATTGAAGGTATTTATAAGAGGAATAACAATCTCTTACAATGCTATGAGAAATAAAAGAAAGTATGCCCAACAAAGTAACCTACAACAAGAAATTAAGGATTTAGAAACCCAACTACAAAAGAACCCCAAAAACCAAAGAATACAGAACCAGTTAACAACAACTAAACACAAACTAAATTTACTGGAACAAGAAAAATTGGAGATTAGTCTGAAAATGACTAAACAAATCTACTTTAAGCATGCAAACAAGCCAGGGAGATGGTTAGCCCACAAACTTAAGAAAACGAAAGAAAAAGATTGATACACCAATTAATGGACGAGGGGGCAATTTGCAAGAGGAGATAGAGAAGAAAAAAGAGATCACTTTTAAATACTTGGAAATTATACAAAAAGAAGAAGTCTGTGAGGATAAAATAATGAAATACCTGGAGGAAGCGAATGATAAAGCAATTGGAGAGGAAGAGATAGAATTATTAAACAAAAATATAACATGGTCCGAACTGAAGTCAGCAAGAGAGAAGCAAAGTAACAATAAAGCACCAGGACCGGACGGGATACCGGTAGAATTTTACAAAACAATCATAGAACAAATTGGACCACTGATGCTGGATGTATTTAATGAGGTACTCTTAGCAGCCAAGATGCCGGACTCGTGGAGGGGAGCCTTAATTTAGCTGATCCCGAAGGAGGACCTAGACCACAGACTTATTAATAATTATAGACCAATTTCGCTCCTGAATGCAGATTACAAACTATTCTCTTCTATAATAGCCAATAGATTAAAACAGGTTTTAAACACATATATCCATGAAGATCAAAATGGATTTCTCCCATTTCGACAAATTAAGAATAATTTAAGAACAGTGATAGACATTTCAGAATTCTATGAAGCCCATCTGGAAAAACAATTTGCATTTATGTTTTTGGATGCTGAAAAAGCATTCGACAATTTAAATTGGCATTTCTTAATTCAAAAAATATATAATATGAACCTCGGCACCAGATTCGAAAACGTCGTCACTACAATTTACCACATCCAACAGGCAAATATTCTAATAAATGGAGAACAAACTGGTCCGATAAAAATAGAAAAAATGGTGAGACAGAGTTGCCCTCTCTCCCCTCTGCTTTTCATATTCGCCCTAGAATCTCTTTTGACGTACATTAGGCAAAATTCGAGAATTAGAGGACTGTGGATCAAATCAGAAGAGTATAAAGTACAAGCTTTCGCTGATGATTTGGTTTTTTTTCTGGAGGAGCCGATAGAAAAAGGACATAACTTATTAGAAGAACTAGAATGATTTGGAGAAGTCGCAGGATTTAAAATTAACAGGGGAAAAACGAAATTAATGACTAAAAATTTAACAGGAGACCAGAATAAAGAGCTAGAGACAACAATGGGAATACAGGTGACAAAAAAATTAAATACTTAGGAATTTGGCTAACTCCACAAAGCAAATCATTAAAAGAAAACAACTATGACAAACTTCTCCAATAATCCAAGAAAGACTTAGATTCCTGGAGTAAATTACAGCTTTCCTTATTGGGCAGGATTGCTTTGATTAAGATAAATATTCTGCCAAAATTTCTATATTTATTCCAGACAATTCCAATCAAATTAAATAAATTTTTTTTTATGGAATTAAACAAGATAACGTTGAAATTTATTTGGCAGGGGAAAAAAGCTAGGATTAACGTAAAAGCCCTACAAGATTCGAAAAGCAGAGGAGGGTTAGCCCTGCCAAATTGGGAAATATATCATATGGTAGCCACCCTACTATGGATAAAGGATTGGGTGACTCTAACCAACAAAAGAACACTAATATTAGAAGGCCACGATATGCAGAAAGGATGGCATGCCTTTCTGTGGGAAACTGGCAAACCCAGGCAATCATATTTCCATAGGCATCTTATCAGGGACTCCTTATTAACTAATTGGAAAAAAGTACGTAAAAAGCTTTATTTAAAAATACCAATTTGGCTATCTCCAATGGAAGCGATAGTACACCCTAATAATTTGGACATAACTAAAATGATTAAGTACGAAAATTTATTAGACCCACAAGGAAAGCTGAAAACACGACAAGAATTACAAGAGCGAGGATTTATAATTGATCAGTGGGTGTACCTTCAAATTCATAGTAGATACAAACAAGACATTAAGGAATTTGAAATCTACAATAAATTACAGACTTTAGACAAAATTCTATTAGGACCGAGTAAAAAAAATATATCTAAATTTTACAAACATTTATTAGAAACAGAACTAGAACAAGAAATTGTCAAAGGAAATATGATTGCGTGGAGCAGAAACGTGGGTCGGAGCATTACCCTAGCAGAATGGGAAAGGATCTGGAACAGGAACATTAAGATCACGAAATCAGCAGCTTATAAAGAAAACTCATATAAAATGTTTTATAGATGGCACCTGCCCCCTTGAGATTGTCGAAGATGCACTAACACGAGCCCCAAATGTTGGAAATGTCAAAACATAGAAGGTACCTTCTTCCACATGTGGTGGTCATGCAAGGAAACCCAGAAGTACTGGCAAAAAATTAGGCGCTGGCTAGAGGAAATAACCAAGGAACAAATTGAGTACAAACCAGAGTCCTTCCTTCTAGGAATTTTTGATAAACAAATATCCAAAAAATTGAAGTATATTACAATCCATATCTTAACCGTGGCCAGACTGGCATTTGCCCAGTGCTGGAAACTACCTTCTATCCCCACTGAACTTATGGTTATTCAGAAAATTTTACAATGTGCCAAAATGGACAAACTAACCCAAGCATTAAAAAATAAAGAATCCTCAACCTATTATAACAATTGGAATCCTTTGTATAATTGGCTAAACCAAAGATAGATCACCTCTAGGAAAATTAAGGCCGAGGGCCTCCGAAGCAGAGATAAAGAAAAGCACCGCCGACGATAGTTTTGAAGAAGAAAGGACCTTACAGACAGTCACAAAAAATATGGTTTTATTATAATTGTTTTCCCTACACTTCCCTCCCCTTCCCTTCCCTTTCCTTCTTTCCTCTCTCAAGACTTCCTCTCTTTCCCTCTTGGCCCATGCCAAGACCTGTTTGTCTTTTTGTTGTACATAATTTGTAGCTGTGTTGTTTTCTTTTAAAAGTAAAATTAATAAAGTTTTTTCTAAAAAAATAAAATAAAATAAAATGAAGCTTAAGTAAAGGGACCAAGTCTTGACCTTTCTCTATTTTCCAAAGTATGGTGGAGGTTGGGAAGTAATTTCATCTCATCTCCTACATGCAATAATCGCTTGTATTTCATCATGAAGATAAATTTCTACCAAAATGTGGGAATAAACTTTGACTTGGGTATTGGGTAATGATTAGTCTAAGACCTTATACATACATGCTTGCTTAAAGGTCACTGAGATAGTGTAAGGAAATTAAGAACAAACACTAGAAACAATCAAGCAGCTCAGACAACTTTAAAAAAGTCTGTACTATATCTAATTATTGTAATCCACAATGTGACTATACTTGCTATGCTAAAAATCTCAATAAAAGGGAGCACTGGAATTTGCTCTGGACTCTCATCCCAAGAACACTCACTTGTGTCTCATCTTTTCCATGAGAGACCACCACAAGTGGTGAACCTGACATGATCCACTGCAGGTGGTATGTGTCCAGACCTCTGTGTTTCCTCGCCTGGAAAAGGTAAAGTACGTACTTAACTATTGCTGGACAATAGGATTTTACAGGGAACATGGGGGGAAAACTTTCTCAGCCACAGGAACATCATGTTAGTGAGCTGCTGAAGTTAGTCAGGACAAATTTCTTTCTCTTTAAACCTTCTGGAGGGGAGTATATAGTTCTTTCAAGAGGTAATGTGAAAAAGCCGCTGCAAGAGATCTGGAGGCAATGCCCCTGGTACTCAGAGAAGGGCTCTTTAAAGTTAGACATGTGGAGGAAAATTGGAACTATCCTTCATGAGGAACCACGCACAACAGCTGAAATTTTGACATATTGGAAGGTTGTTATGACTGCTTTAGAGACCCAGCAACAACCTCTTTTAAAACCTTTAGCAGAACTTCCTCCTTATAAAGGAGTTGTGTTGCACCCTCCAACTCCAAAGCTGGAGTATGATTTCTCACCCACAACAGTGCCTACGCCTGTGGATGAGAAACCCCAGCCACAAATGGGAAAAGTTCAAGCAATGATGCATCAAGCTTTCAATGAGGGGAAATTAGAACCTGATGAGATTCACCAGATGAATTTGTTTCCAGTTAATAGGCAAGTGGATGCTCAAGGCAACATGCAGGTGGAATGGGTTCCGATTCCGTTGGCAGTACTTAGGGAAATCAAGAAAGCCGCTAAAGATTATGGTATTCAAAGTCCTTTTACAAAGGGTCTTCTGACAAGTTTGGCTACCTCACGTATGATTCCTAATGATTGGAAAGATTTAATGAGAATGATATTGAGTTCTACTCAGTATGTGGTTTTTGATTCAGAGTACCAAAGGGAAGCTATCACTAGGGGATGGAATTCGGGGGAGCTGTATACGCCAGACCAAAATTATGGGGCAGGCTTGTTTGAATCCACTGCTGATCAGCTACTAATTTGCCTGATCATGCACTTCCCGTGGTTATGGCGGCTGTCCTTGGGGCGTTGTCCCGCATCCAGGATGTGGGAACCCCGGCACGGTCTTTTTCTCAAATTAAGCAAACAGCATCTGAGTCTTATAATGATTTTGTGGAAAGACTACAATTGGCTATTACCCGGCAGATTTCTAATGAGGAAGCAGCAAAGGAACTTTTGCTGAGATTGGCAGTCGAAAATGCAAATGCAGACTGCAAGCATATCTTACAGCCTTTGGTGGCTAGAGGTGAGGTTACTCTGGCTGATCTGTTAAAGGCACTTGCAGTGGTGGGTTCTCAGGCTTACAACATGGAGACTTTGGCTATGGCATTACAAAGAGGGATGAAACCTACGGGGAACTGTTTTAATTGTGGGAAGCCTGGCCATTTTAAAGCCCAGTGCTGAGCACCTGGGGGGGTGGGCGGGGGATGGCATTTAACAAAAACAAAAATAAGGACGTCCACCCGAAGTCAGTCTGTCCAAAATGCAAAAAAGGGTTTCATTGGGCAAATCAATGTCGCTCTGATCAGAACCAAAATTTGGGAAACTAAATTTGGGGCGTGCAGCTAGCCCCACTCCCAAGGCTGTTACAAGGGCATCGTCCGCAACTACCGGGAATGCAGTTTTGTGTTTAAAAATGTTTCACTCTATTGATGTGACTTTTCCTAATCAAGTGTACATTGAGGACACTCATTTGCATGGGCCACTGCCAGAAAAAACAGTGGGATTGGTACTTCTCAGGTCTTCTGCATCAAAAAAAGGGTTCTTTGTTATTCCAGGGGTTATTGATCAAGATTATAAAGGGGTTATTAAGATACAATTATACACTGATACTCCTGCATCATTAATGGCCGGTGAATCTATTGCCCAGTTATTATTGCTTCCATACATTCCTATGAATCCTTTAATTGGGATCCCATGAACTGGCGGTTGTGGGTCCACTGAAATGGCCAGTTCTCCAGTTGCTGCAGAATTGCTAGCACTGACAAAAAATTTGACTACAGACCAACCAAAATAATTGCCAGTGAAATGGAAAAGAGAATTTTACGAAACATGGATTGTAATGGTGTGCAGCAATCCTTTGAATCCTAATAACATTGTGTGCAAGGAGTTGGCATACATACAGACCTGTCACTGTCAACCAATATTTTGTAAATATAATCTATATCAATGAAGACCAATAATATAATTTGGAAATAGTGTTGTTGGAAACCATAAAATTATTCTAAGTATTTAAACAAAGAATTGGAATATGTTCCTTTGTGGAGGTGAAATCAGACTGGACAGTTTAAAAATAGAATAGTGTATAACTATATATAAAGGTGTGTGTCTCTGTGTGTAAAAAATTTAGAGGTCAGAAATGTATTTTAGTAATATGACTTGAGGGGATAGTATTAATAGCTTCAGTCTACCAAAAAAAGAGAACACAAATCTAATAATTAGGTCATTGAATTACTGTAAGTCATCCAGAATATTATAAAGACATTGTCATGTGTGTAAACATACAAATATTTGATGACAAGGTCATACCCACCATCTTCCAGATTTTGGCTCCCTTCTGGTGGATGCTGCTACTTTGAGATGTCTTAACAGCCAGCTACCTGACCCTTCACTTGACAAGTGCAGACCATGGAACCTCTGCCTGTTCCAAATATACCCTCTTAATCCAGATGGATGCTGTTAATTGCAGATTAAAAATGATTTTTAAACGTTTTCCTTTTGGGGTTAGGATTGACACTCAAGGAACAGAAAAAACCCATCACCTCTAGGTTGACAACACCTTTTTTGTCCCAGTTAATAAAATGACTTACTAAACAAAACAGGTAAGGTCTACCTGTGTCAGACCAATAAAAACCAAGAAAAGCATGTAATACTTCAAGCAGAGTTCTTTATTGTTCCTCAGCAGAATTTTTGACAATTTTGCCAAAGAAAAGCACTTTACTATCTGCATCTACTATAAACTTCAAGAATTATTAGAGAAGAATTACCTTCACCCACTTTGTCTCACATAAAATATCTCAATTGCATGTCCTTTTATTCCTCTAGAATGATTTCACCTTCTCTTGGAAATCTAGCCTACTACATTCCATCACAACCTGGTTTGTTACAATTTCATTCTTCAAATGTCCACTTTACCTGTGGCATCTTGCAGATGGTCAAAATGGTTGCCATGGAAAGACATGTCTGGGAGTCAGGTCCCCCAATCACAGCCACGTTAGTACTTTGGGCATCACATTTATAGTTTGGAATGAACTTGTCCCATGTGGAAAGGAGCTCCAGAGAAGCAAGATAAGTTAAGCTTCCAGTGAAGTAGTCATTATAAATGCTGAAACCCAAGGAGAAATTGTGCAACATCTGCGTATCTTCATTGATCTCCTTTACAGCAAATAGAAAAGCTAAGACATGCTGGTAGGTCTGAGTCAAAAATCTGGAATGAGATTTACCTGCACCATTAAATTGTCTCTACTTAAGAGGTTTAAGGCTTGCTAAATTCCTATTCACATTAAAATATTTAGGCATTGTATTTTGTAAGGTTGCTGGGTAATAAGAAATCTGGGCAACTTAGTGATGACACCCAGGCTCATGTTCTCCACAATTTTCATTTGAAAAAATGTATTCCACCATCTGAGGACTTTCCAAATCATTGTCAAAATAGTGCTTTAAAAAGAAATTGGTACAAAAATGTTTACATTTCAATGAAGTGACCTTAAATTTCTGTGTAATAATTAATGTCTGGATGTTTATTTCAAAAAATTCAACTTCATGTTAACTTTAATTTCTATTAAGGGAATATCTCTGAAAGGAAATGGGACATGATCTTAGCTATGTATGGAGAGTTCTACAACTGTATATTTTAGTAGGAACTACAGTGTAGTCATTAGTAGCATGGCCTACTAATAGTGTAGAGATAGGATTTAGCTTAATTGAGCATCCTACCTTTGGCAGGTGAGCTTCCCATTACTGTATTTTTAACTAATACCCAAGCATACTACTTAGTTGCAAGTTCAGTTTATTCCATGCACAATATTCAAATACCACCTTGAGATTGTTAGGGATTGTTTTTCTAACTTACATTTTTGACAGTTTTCACTAAACTTTCATTTCACCATGCCTACTGAAAGATAGGATGTTTTTTTCTAAGAGAAAATAAGTAATTTTCACTCACTAAAATCTAGTATTACAGTTTTGTAAGTAACTAAATCATAATCACAATAATCTAATTCAAACATTTGCACTACTGCAACACCATCTCCTGGTTTGCGCCAATGGCTTTGCAGTAGAATTGTGTGTTGTTATATCAGTTGGTGCCATCTGCAATATTAAATTAGTTATATTTTCCCCTCATATTCTTGTTATGTTTACCTTTTAAAAAGAACAAAAACATTATGCAAGTAATTCTATGTAATAATATGAAAAATTAACATGTTTGTAGGTACTGAAATCAGCTGGCTATAGATTTTGGCCAGAAAAGATCTGGTTCACTGCAAAATGCTTTAAAAAAATTGTCTAAGGGCCATACAACTATTTTTATGATCTGCATCCTGAACGAATAATATGGACCCCAACTATATAGGAAAGTTAATTTGGTGCATTAGTTAAAATGCTGGCCTAGAAACCAGAAGAATGTTAATTCTAGTCCTGCCATAGGCATAAAAATTGACTGCATGACTCTGAGCCATCACTGTTTTTCAGCCCAATAAACCTCACAGGGTTGTAGTGAGAAAAATAGGAGCAAGAAGGATTATTAAATAAGTTTGGCATCTTGAGTTAAAATAATAAAGGTTGGAAAAATATAATGAAGAAATATTGAAAATACCTGGTTAAATGTCTTTGGCCACCTAATGGTATCCACAGAAACATTGAACACCTGGTCTTCAGGAGCTCTGAGATCAAATTTTCCCACTTTGACTCGATGTAGACTTAGATTTGGGAATGTGATCCAGTTGATAATATCGAATCCTGCTTCAAGATTCCCATTCTGATCGAAGGAAATCATTTCCCCTACACTGTTGTAAAATGAGACTTTTCGTAGATGGTAGTGGAACTAAATTGTCAGTGGAACAAAAAGAAGTAAGTGATAAAGCTATACAAAAATTATACAACTATTATAATACCTTATAAGGGTAAGTGTATTTGAGAAGTCAGAATTAGCTGTATCTATACCAATTATCAATAATTCCATCCAGAGGGGATATTCAGCACGTTCTGACCAGTTCTAGAGAACTGGTAGCAGAAATTTTGAGTAGTTCAGAGAACTGGGAAATACCATTTCTGACTGGCCCCGCCCCCATCTATTCTTTGCTGATTGGCTGGGTCTTCTTTTGTTGCCCTGCACAGGACAACAGAACTGGAAAGCAGGTTAGTAGGGTGAGGAGGTAATGGGGATTTTACAGTATCCTTCCCCTACCCCGCCCACCAAGCCATGTCCACAGAACTGGTAGTAAATTTTTTTGAATCCCATCACTGCTTCCATCCTTCCAAGGTGGGGAAAATGAGGACCCAAATTGTGGGGGGCAATATGCTGACTCTGTAAACCTCTTAGAAAGGGCTATAAAAGCACTGTGAAGTGGTATATAAATCTAAGTGCTATTGCTATTATATTAACCAGCTTGAATAGAAAAAAAATGAATGAAATGCAGAAAAACAAAATAATGTCATTGGATTTTTCAAATGATAAGAGAGCTAGTGCTCTCCTGTCTCTGAATTCGCTAAAATCCATACTTTAGGCTACCCATTAAAGTAAGTTCATTTCCTCTAGTTGGGGTTTAATGGGAAAAAGCTATGCTTTTGGACCTTTTTACATAGACAGTAAACTAATATCTAACCATATGTTGGAGGCTGAATTACATAAACTTTATGTATTCAGGATATTACCTGCCACAGAAATGAATTCAGAAGGTTCTTATGTCCTCCCTGTGACATAATTCCATGTTTCAATATTGATGATCTCATGGATTGCAATGCATAGGCTACAGCATATGCTGCATTGTAGGCACTATAGCTATGGGAGGACGTGCTCATCTCAAAAATAGACCTAGGAAGAGTCTCCAGCTTCTCCTCCCCATTGTAGAGATTCCAAAACATTTTCCTCTTCCAAGGAAGTTGGGAAGGAACAATCAAATATCTGTTTCCAAAAGTCCTTAATAAAACCATCTCTTGTTTCCACATAAGGGCTTCTCATCTGAAGAAAATTGTGGAAACCCACCAGCTCCTTTGACTGAGTTGCAAAGGCTAAGGAACCATGAAGGATATCTATGTCCCAAAATTGTTGAAAAGGAACAGAAGTGAACTCCATTTGGGCTGTCATCATCCAGAGTTCACCATTTGAGTTCCTAGGAATGTATTCAAGTTCTGGAATTCTGGGAAACATTCTCAAAACAATCATAGTATGAATTTCCCCATGCAAGACTACAACACTGACTTTGCTATCACTTATCAAGAGGTACAATTTGACCCATGAGTCTACCATTTCATGAATGCCAGTTTTAAAATATAGAGGTGGCAATGGTTCTATGAAATCAAAACAGATACCCCCTTGTGAAAACTTTGGAAGTTCCTTCTGTACAAACCAGAGGCCATTGTCATCTTCTATAACAAGGACCAATTCAAGTCCACGTGAAAAGCAAAAGCAGCTGGAGCATCCCCACATACTGTTGGTTAATATTAGGAAACATCCATCACATACTGTTGGTTAATATTAGGGAACATCCATTGGAAGAAGACATGTTGGGATGGGTCATTAATCACAGGAGAAGAACCGTATCCAAGCTATAAAGAAAAGAAAGACTAAGTAGATAGGATGAGTGTGGGTACAACTTGTATTGTCCAAAGGGAGGATATCCATGTCATATTTTGGGAAAGAATGGAAGAAGAAGAAGAAAAGTAGGTAGGATCAAGACCTGTTAGGGTGGGCATTAACATGGCATTTTGCTTATTTTGATGTACATGCATACAAATACACAACTCTCATACAATCCTGGTAAATGTTTTTGCTGTGAAATATTGTACCATCCATCCAATCTCCCAATTCATAATATCAGGAAATTATAGGTATTTGTTATGCAGTGTGTGTGTGTGTGTGTGTGTCCATGTCCATGTCTACATTCTGCCTATTCTCATTCAGCTTTTAAAGGTTTATCAGCAGGGAGATTTTGCATCTTTGTGCTATCAAAATTTATACTGCAACTCAATCAAAAGATAATGTAGCCACATATCACACATTCTAATGAATATTAAAATCTTCTACATTGTGAAGAAATAGATCTATATCTATATTCTCTGTCTATGTCTCTCTCTCTCTCTCTCCATCCATCCATCCATCAATCTATCTATCATCTATATATGTGTACACAAACACACAAACACACACCACCCTGACTGACATTAATTTAATTTTGGCATCCTGGCATCGTGATAGTGGCTGGCATTAATTTCATTTTGTTACCAATAGAGGATGTAGAAATTCACTCCAGCTTCTTGTTCTTCAAGGTTTGGGTCAACTTCTTCCAAAGTTATGGAGGTCTATTAATGTGATTCATAGGGCATCACTTTTTAAGATGCTATTCCAGTATTTTTATACATTCTATTACAAATTATCCATTATGATCTGTAATGTTTATACATGTTATATCACACACAGAAACTATATCAAGGATGAAGGGACACCCTTCTAGTATTTTCACACTCTAAGCGCTATGTTCACATCTTACCTTTGGTGGCCTGTAATTGCTCAGAATAGTTGCCATAAAGAAACTCACATCTGAATCAGGTCCCCCAATGACTGCAACAATATTATCTTTATTATTTTTATTTATTTATTTTTATTTATTTGATTTGTCAATTGTTTACAAGATAATAAGTATAAATATATACATAGTTATGAATACATGAAATGGGTACATATAAGAAAAATAAAAGAAACAATAGGACAGGGACGGTAGGCACGTTGGTGCGCTTATGCATACCTCCTACAGACCTCTTAGGAAAGGGGTGAGGTCAATAGTAGACAGTCTAAGGTTAAAGTTTTTGGGGTTTGGGGAAGAAACTACAGAGTCAGGTAGAGTATTCCAGACATTGACCACTCTGTTGCTGAAGTGGTATTTCCTGCAATCAAGTTTGGTGCAGTTAACCTTGAGTTAGTATCTATTGTGTGCTCTTGTGTTGTTATGGTTGAAGCTGAAGTATTCATTGACAGGTAGGGCATTGCAATGTATGATTTTATATACCATACTTAGATCAGATAGAAGACGGTGTAATTCAAGGTTTTCTAGTTCTAGAATTTCAAATCTGGTGGCACAAGTAGAGGAGTGGAGAATTCTTCTTGTGAAATATTTCCGGACTTTCTCAACTGTGCTACGTAATGTGGGTTCCAGACTGATGAGCTGTATTCGAGTATTGGTCTAGCAAATGTTTTGCATGCTCTAGTTAGTAGTGTGATATTACCAGAGAAAAAGCTATGTAGGATTAGGTTAACAGCTCTGAATGCCTTTTTGGCTATGTAGTTACAGTGGGCTCTAGCACTTAGATCATTAGAGATGAGTATTCCAAGGTCCTTTACAGAGGTTGGATCATCAACAGGATCTTGACTATTCAGCTTGTGTTTTATTTTCTGATTTTTTTTTTTTTTTGCCAATATGTAAGACAGAGCATTTATTTGTTGAGATTTGAAGTTGCCATTTGTTTGACCATTCTGATACATAGTCAAGATCTTTTTGAAGGGTAGCAGTATTGTCTATGGTATTGAACAGCTTTGAATCATCAGCTAAAAGAATGCAGTTGCTCTTAATATGACCACAGACGTCATTTATGTAGAGTATGAAGAGAGTTGGTCCTAGAACACTGCCTTGGGGGATACCACTATTAACAGGTACAGAATTTGATAGGACACTCCCAATTTTGACCATTTGTAGTCTGTTTGACAGGAATGCTTCTATCCAGTTATGCAGGTGTCCAGAGATACCATAGGATTTTAGTTTTAGGAGTAGTTTGTCGTGTACCACTGAATCAAAGGTTTTACAGAAGTCTATGTAGATTGCGTCTATTGCTTTGCCCTGATCGAGTTGTGTCGTCCATATGTTTTTGCAGTATAAGAGTTGCAGATTACAGGATAGTTTTTTTCTGAAACCAAATTGTTTAGTAGAGAGTAGGTTGTTTGGCTCTAAGTGGAGGATAATGGATTGGTTAATAATTGATTCCATGACTTTACAGGTGACACAGCATAAGGAGATTGGTTGGTAATTTTCAACTACGCTGGGGTCTCCCTTTTTGAAGATGGGGATGACCATGGCTTGTGACCATAGGTTAGGCAAGATTTTTCAAAGATGATGCTTGGAGGTTTGGCTATGGCAGTGGATAGCTTTTTAAAGAAGTAGGCACATATTCCATCTGGTCCAATAGATAGAGATGGTTTTAGATTGCATAGCGTTTTTTCAAACTTGTCTTCTGTAAAATCGATATGTATTAGATCATTGTAGTTATCTGTGGTTCAGCTAGGAAATACTGGGCATGATCCATTGCTGTTTACAAGTACTGAGCCGAAGAATCTGTTAAAGATGTTGGCTTTAATGGTGTCGTCATTGCAGTCTTTACCATTAGGTCCTATCAGGGGTGGGATGGACCTTGAGTCTTTTAGTTTGTTGTTTACAAAATTGTAAAAAGCGCATGTGGAATTGGTGCATAGAAGTTTTTCCTCTTGTTTAATGTGATAATTGGTGCATTCAGTCTTTATCTGGTGGCATAAATTTTTGTATCAGCTTTTGAAATTGGCAATGTGACCAGAATTGTTTTTCCGCCAGAGGGATCTCTTTTTGTATTGAAGTTTCCTTATTGTTATGGGTAATCTGTTTCTTTTTGTTTGTTTTGGGGGTTGTTGTTGGTACATATAGTTTGATGATTCTTTTGACTTCAAGTAAAAATATGTTGTAATGGTCTTCAACAGTATTGCATCCAGTGAATAGAGATTGCCAATCAAGGGATGAGAGATCGTTGTCTATAAGATCACAGTTGCTTTTTTTGAAGTTATAATTGGGGATTATGTCATTGTGGTGATTTAAGACAAAAGTCAATCATATTATGGTCACTGCTGGAAAATGGTTCTTTAGTTTGTATTCCGTAAATTAAATTCAAACTATTGTAGAAGATGAGATCAAGGCAGTTGTTTAGTCTAGTGTTGTTGGTTACTAGTTGTTCCAGTCCCAGATTTGTAACAGCATTGTAGAAGGTTGCATGTATGGTTTCAGTTGTACATTCATTTAGGGTCCAGTCAATATGAGGTAGATTGAAATCACCAAGAAAGATAAAAGGGTATGGGCAGGATGCTGCCCATGTTAGTAGTGTATTTAGCTTGTTTACATGTTCAATGTCATAATCAGGTGCTCTGTAACATAGTAAGAATCGAAATGTGATATTTAAGGATAGTTCATAGATGATGGTCTCAGGAAGAGCAAGCTCCTGGGTAACTTGGATATTTTTTAGATGTAACGACTTTTTATAGAAGATAGCAACACCACCTCCTCTATGAATTTCACGATCTGATCGGTAAACATGATAGTCTCTTACTGTGGTAATGGAGTCAGGGAGAGATGCGTTGAGCCATGTTTCACAGGCAAATATAATGTCGAATTTAGCCATATTTAGTAAGAGGAAAAATTCAGATATTTTATTCGCAAGGCTTCTTGCATTGAGTAGCTTGCATTTAAGGCCAGCAGTAGTTGGAGTTGAGGTAGTTAGTGGCGTGCATGCCTCGTCTTGGGTGATGATGGATTGGTTGAGGTAGGGTTGTGGTTGAAGGTAAAAGCTGAGTTGCAGGTTGTGTGGCTTACTTTTGATACAGTCATCATAAAGGAAGCATGAGATCTTTTCCCATACAGGCTCTCTGTCAAGTTTGAAGCATACTTATGCTGTTGTAACCATTATTGCTTCTCAACTTGTCAAAGAATCAAGGGGAAGGGAAGGGTGAGATGGAATGCAGGCTCCAGACCTCAAGAAGACAAGCCATGAGAGCCAAAGATATTCCAGCAAATGTTTGCCATGACCAGAGACTTTTTCTCATAACAATAAATGACACTGAATTGGACGATGTGACTTGCATTAAATGGGGGAGAGGGAGAAATCTTTACTATTATTATGTGGGTTCAAGAGGGAATTAGGTAGAGCTGCTTTTGCATTCAGGAGTGCCAAAATGATGCACCCAATGAAGTTTTGCATTCAGAGATTGGAAGGTCTCAAGTGTAGTTGGGTTCATCAGTTGGAACATTGACATTCTCTTAATCATATTATACCCCAAGTACCACCTGCTTGCGATAACAATACAATTTGCTGTAGGAAAAGCCCTTATAAAAATGCACTGATTAACCAAAATCTTGGCTTACTTAATCTTATCCAGGTCATGAGATGGATGCTAACTGAAAGTCACAGGGTCAGGAAATGTATAGACTTGACAAATAACTTCAATAATGATGGAGTTTTCTGTCTAATAATATCAATTATTTGAGGGCAGAGTGTAATAGATATTGCATGTAGCAGTTAGGACACTAGGCACAATGTAGGCTGAAATAATAACAGTAATATCAGGATGACAACACGTGGCATTAGATAAAACTTCTCCTTCTGAACATGAGTTCCTGTCTTCTATGGCCTTAAAATTTCTGGGTTATTAGTTAATTGATGAAAAATTTCCAGGTCTCCAGAACAAAGGCATCTAGAAGGACTGCGGTCTACATGTCTGTAGCCAGAGTGGAGTTTGTCAATTGTCAGATTTTAATTCTGACATTTTAGCTGACTGAAAGCCTATACTCTTTAACAATTGTTACAGTTTACACTTCTCAAAGTTTTCTTCAGCAGCTTTACCTCTTAAGTATGGTGACTCATTGAATCTTGTATTGTAGCTCCATGGAGAAGGATGGTTCACCTATTCAAAGCTCTCACAATTAGGAAGTTTGTCTGCATTTTGTGGTAGAATATTTTGATTACTATACTATAGGGATTGTTGAATGAAAAGAATGTTATATATTTTACTATTACACATAAACCTAGCCACTCTGTTTTAAAAAGCTTTAAGGTAGCTATCAATGCAATCCATTGTATACAAGACTGATTTCTATAAATCATTTTATGAGGGTGCATGAGTTGTTGCCTCTTATTTAGCTCGGGTCTTATCAAGGTGATGTAGAGTTTGCGGGAGAGAATGAGAATCAATAATCCAGCACTTGAGGCTAAAATGGAGATCTCCACAGCCACCATGTATTTCCCTTTGGTGCTCTGGTAGGCAAGGACAAAAGTGATCCAGACACTGCAAAAGAGCAGCATGCTGAGGGTGATAAATTTGGCTTCATTGAAACTATTTAGGAGGTTCCTTCCAAGAAAACCCAGTGTAAAGCTGATCATGGCCAAGAGGCCAATAAAACCCAGGACACAATAAAACATGGCAGCAGAGCCTTCATTGCATTCCAGGACCATTTCTGTAGGCAGAAAATGCATATCAAGATCTGGGAAGGGAGCAACACTCACCAGCCACACAATGCAAAGAGTAGTTTGAACAAGGGAACAGGAAGGAACCATAAAGAGGGCCAACTTGTTCCCTAGCCATGATCTCATCTTAGAATCTGGCTTGGTGGCCATGAAAGCTAAGACCACAATGAGGGTTTTGGCCACCACACAAGAAACTGCCAGAGAGGAGATGATTCCAAAAGCAGTTTGTCGAAGGAGACAGTTTGCCCTCTGAGGCTGATCAATGAAAAGCAAAGGGCAGAGAAAGGAAGGCAGGAGAGAAACTGGAGGGTGTAGCTGCCTTTGACTATGGGTGTATTTTTGTGTTGGACAAAGACTGCAAGGACCAGAGCTGTGACAGAAGAACATGAAAGAGCAACAATAGCCAAGGTGATCCCCAAAGGTTCTTGGAAAGATAGCAAGCTGATCTCTTTTGGAATGCAGCGATCCTTGGCTTTGCAGGGATACTGGTCCTCTCGACACTGGTAACAAGAATCCATGTCTGAAAAGGAAAAAAATCTATTTGGCATAAAGCAACAGAAAGAAGTAGACCAAGATCATAAGGAGAAAATTGGGCCATAGAATCACCAGAAATGAACATGACCAAATTGATTATTTATTTATTTGTTTATTTGTTTATTTATTTATTTATTTTATATTGCCGTCTATTTGCCCATGGTGGCTCGAGGCCACTTACACAATGTTAAACCATATTTAAAACAAAAAATAAAAGTAGAAACAAAAAGTATCAAAAAATAAAAACGAACAAAAAGTATCAAATAAATTAGTAAAGTACAATAGAACAAAATTTGGGAAAAACAACAACAACAACAAAACAGAAAATCAAAAACCAACTCCCATCCCCCTCCCTGATGACAGCAAATTACACTAGCCACCTGATGAGCTCCATCCCTCTCTGGCAAAACCTGGTAACATCATCATTCCCAAGCAATGGTGCTTTCATGAAACATGTTTCTGAGCCCAACACCCATTTCTTTGTTTATTTTTTTTTTCATTCATTAGGTTCAGTTGTGGGATTCAATTTTTTTTTACTACCAGTTCTCTGGGCATGGCTTGGGGAATGGCAGGGGCATGGCAGGGGAAAGATATTGTAAAGTCTCCAGTCTGAGGTGGTATTTGCAAGTTCTCCGAACTACTCAAAATTTCTTCTACCATTTCTCCAGAACTGGTCAGAATCTGCTGAATACCCCCTCTGATTAGGTTTAAATCCTACTTTTCCTTCAGAAGTTCTAGGCAACATACAATACTCAGTCCTCAGTTGGTTTGCTTTCTGTACAAAAACAAACTGGTGGGATATGCTGAATTGAAAGAATGACAGGAACAAAGTCAACAGTGAACAATCATGCTCAATTGTAGAGAAACTTATTTGAGCTCAGCCACAAAAACTAACACACATTTTATCCTCCTTAGAACTCTTCCTCAAGTACTATGAGTCTCAACAGCCTAAGGATGTTCCATGCCAGGTTTCAAAGAAGGTAGACTAAAAACTGTTCTATTTCAATTTTAATGAAAATGGGCATGATTTGTTCTCTTCTAAACCCTGAACTTCTCTGTAACTCTCACCCTATTCTGCAAAATCTCTACACAAAGTGTTAGATCTGGGAGGATGGTTCAAGAATGGAGGCAAGACTCAGATAGCAACAATAGCTCTTTATTAGTGACTTCAGATCTGAGCAACTAATCCCAGCCGCAGCATCCCCTTATATAGGGCTGGCTGCGGCTAGGCAGCCAATGAAGGCGATTTGAGTTTGCTGCTCTTGGCAGGGCCAATCACGGCAGCCCATTTACTGGCCAATCGCATCAGTCTATGTCGACCAATCACGATCGGCTATCAGTGGGCCAATCAGAGTTGCAGGCGTTCGAGCCTGCTCATCCGGAACACGCCTCCCCTCTTGGTTCTGTTTAAGGGGTGGAGTAATATAGTCTTGCAGGTAGGCAGGTCTTCGCACCTGTCTACCTGACTTATGCAATTCGAATTGTCCATGTTCAAATTCGGGTTCAGATGGACTGCTTGCTGGATCAAGCAGGAACGGTGAACCAGTGCCATGGTCAGGGCTCTCCTCTGGTACCCCCGGGGTGATAGAGTCCTCAGCTTTCTTGCTACTGCCATGGCTCCCCGGGCTTGCTGAACCTGCTTGGCTGCTGTTTCTTGGTAAAGTGTTCGTCTGTCCAGGCTCAGCTACAGCTGGTAAGTGTTGCAAACTATGGTGTGGTGATCTCTGTGTTAGTTCAGAATAAACAGGTGTTGGTTCTAATTCTGAGTTCAAGGCTTCCCCATCCCCCCAGTGTCAAAGTTAGGGTCAGGGGTGGAAGTTGTGGTCAGTCTGGAGCGCAGCTGGTCAATATGGCGTTTCCACGCTCTTTCATCAGTGGTGAGTAGACGGTAGGAGAGGGGACCCGTAACTTGAGTTACTTGGGCAGGAATCCAGAGGGGATCCCCAGAAAATTTTTTTGCGAATACAAGGTCTCCTACCTTAAAGGCATGGTGCTTGCTGCTGGAACCCAGGGGCTTTTCCGGGGTGTAGGCAGGGTGCAAATGGTCTAGAGGCGATCTGAGTTTCCTGGCCATCAGGAGTTCAGCTGGGCTCTTGTTGGTCATGCTGTTTGGTGTGATGTGTTGCAGGAGCAGCATTCTAGTGACTTTGTCGTGGATGTTACCTTGTTCCATTTTCTGCAGGGTTTTCTTTGTAAACTGAACCATTCGTTCAGCCCTACCATTCACCGCAGGATGAGCCGGCAATGTGAGTGCGTGTTGGATGCCCCATTCTGCTAAATACTGTTCAAAGGCTATGGCAGTAAATTGGGGCCCATTGTCAGAGACCAGGACATCTGGTAAACCGTGTGTGGCGAAGAGTCTGTTCAGTTTTTTGATGACTGCCTCAGTAGTGGTTGCTTTCATTTTATTGACCTCAAGCCAGTTAGAATACGCATCTACAGTTATTAAGAAAGTGTGGCCTCTCGTGGATCCCGCAAAGTCAATATGAATGCGAGACCAGGGACCCCTGGGTGTTTCCCATTCCGCTGGTGGAGCTTTTGGTGGGGCTGAGTGGTTTTTCTGGCATCTGTTACAAGAGGCGACCCAGGTTTCGATTTGTTTGTCCATACCTGGCCACCAGGCATAACTTCTTGCCAGCGCTTTCATACGCACGATGCCCGGGTGTCCATCGTGTAGCATTTGCAGGACCCTTTTTTGTAACTTAGTTGGTACAACAACTCGGTCTCCCCACAAGATGCACCCTCTCTGTGAAAAAAGTTCTGTTTGTCTGTTTTTAAATGGCTTAAATATTTCCTTAGGGTCGTAATCTGGCCATCCCCTCTCCACCCAGCCAAGAACTCGTGCCAAACAAGAGTTTCTTTTGGTTTCAAAGGCGATGTCTTGGGCCATTAGTGGAGGTGAGGGCATTGTCTCTATTTGCAGTACTGGGAGCATGGGAGCTGGGTCTTCCTGTGGCTCGGGTAGTGGCGAGCGGCTCAAGGCATCTGCGTGAGGAATAGATTTCCCTGGGCGATATTTTAATTGATAGTCGTAGGCAGCGAGAAATTCCGACCATTGTGTCATTCTGGGGGAAAGAATGTGTGGAGTAGGTTTGTCGCCCGCCAGAATGCCAAGTAGTGGCTTATGATCCATTATAATAGAAAATGGTCTCCCATAAACATATTCATGAAATCTTTTAATTGCAGAGACAATAGCAAGGGCTTCCTTATCTAAATGGCTATAGTTTCTTTCTGTTTTTGATAGAGTTCTTGAAAAAAATGCAATTGGTGCCTCTGAGCCGTTTGGTAGGACGTGACTCAGGATGGCCCCCACCCCAAATGGTGAGGCATCACAAGTGACAGTCAAGGGGAGTGTCTCATTATATTGAATTAGTACTGCTTTAGAGGTAAGGAGGTCTTTTACTTGCTGGAAGGTGTGTTCCTCCCGACGTCCCCAAATCCAGGTGGCCCTTTTATTGAGTAGTCTATGAAGGGGCTCAGCAACAGTCGCCTTCTGGGGTAGGAAGATGTTATAAAAGTTAATAAGTCCCAGGAAGGCTTGGAGGTCGGTTTTGTTTTTGGGTCTTGGGGCATTTTTGATAGCTGCCAATTTCTTTTCTGTGGGGTGGATTCCTTGCTTGTCAAGGAGGTAGCCAAGAAACTCCACCCTTTCTGTGCAAAGCTGGCATTTTTCTTTCTTAACTTTGAGGCCAGCATCTTTGAACCTTTGTAGGACTGTTCTGAGGTGTTTCTCTAATTGACTTTTTGTGGGTGCTGCTATTAACACGTCATCAAAATAGGGCACGACCCCCTTTATACCTTGTAATAGTCTCTCCATCAGGCTTTGAAAAATGTCTGGGGCTACGCTTACACCAAACTGGAGCCTGTTGCATTTGAATGCACCACGATGTGTGACTATAGTTTGGGCTTCTGCAGTCTCGGGATCAACTGGCAGCTGTTGATACGCTTGCGCTAGATCTAATTTTGTGAATATTTTGCCACCCCCAAGTGAATGCAGGAGATGTTGAACAACTGGTACTGGGTAGGCGCTCTGCTGTAGCACGTGAATGAGGGTGGCCTTGTAGTCACCGCAGATTCTTATGGACCCGTCAGGCTTTATGGGGGTGACAATTGGTGTCTCCCATCGGGCGTGGTCAATGGGTTCTAACACGCCTTGTGCAATTAATTTGTCCAGTTGCTCATCAATTTTGGATTTGAGAGCAAAGGGAACTCGACGTGGCTTTAGGCGAATGGGTGCAATGTCGGGGTGAAGATTAAATGAAATGAGGGACCCCTTGTACTTGCCTAGGCTTTCGTTGAACACTTCTTGGAAGTCGTGGATGAGGGCCACCTCCCAGTCATCGTCTTCAGTATGATGGATGCCAGCCATTCCGATTCCTAATGGCGTGAACCACTGAAGGCCCAATAGACTTGGATGGTCTCTGTCTACAATGGTGAGTGGTAGAATTGCATTATGTCCCTTGAAAGAGACCTGGAAATGGCGGGTACCTGCAACTGGAATCCGGTTGCCTTGATAGTCTTTCAGTATGAGTCTCTGACTGCTGAGGTCTTGGCGTCAGATGTTGGGGATCAGCTGCTTGAGTGTTTTCCAGGATACCATAGATAATGATGACCCAGAGTCGACTTCCATGATGCATGGTTTGTTTTCAATGGTGACCTTTACTTGGATTTTTTTAGCGTCAAGTGATGAAGTGTGGCCGATGGTGATGGTTTGATGAGCCTCCTCTCGTCTGGGTGTGCTGTTAAACCTTCGGGGTCTGCTGTACTGGTTCCACTGGCTGCTAGGGTGGTCCCTCTGTGTGGTGGAGTTGCCATCATTCCTCTTTGGGCTGCTCCCTCTCCATCTGGGGCTGGAATTTCTCTTGTTTCTGCATACCTTCGCGATGTGCCTTCGTTTCTCGCAAAAATGACACATGGCGTCTAAAATTCTGCATTCGGATCGAGGATGGTTTCCCCCGCATCCGGCGCATTGGTAGTTGGATTTATGACCCCGCTGGTCTCGTTGCTCATGTTCTGACCGGAGTCTGTGAACTTCTTCCTCCTCGCTGTCTGAGGATGACTCGAGATCTTCATGATGGGTGGTTGATGTGTACTTGTCTGGAGGTTTACCAGGATCGTTGGTGGGTTGGCAGTTGGTTCTGCTGGTTCAATGCATTCGTGCTGCTGATTTACGAGTGGCTTCAGCTGCGGTGGCATCTGCTATGGCCTCTGCAAGCGAGATGTCTCCCTTGGCCATGATCTTGCTCTGGACGGTTGGGTCTCTGAGGCCAAGGACGATGCGGTCTCTCATGGCTTCTTCGAGATTGGCAAAGCCACAGAAACCACCCAGGTTCCTCAGGTTTGCCACAAAATCCCCAACGCTCTCACCTTCACACTGGTCCCTCTGGTAGAACTCGTGTCTGCGAATGAGAGTTGGCACGGCTGGTGCGTAATGGTTGCGCAGGATGGGAGCAAGGCTGTCCCAATCCATGGTTTTAACCTCAGCTGGCTTTGCTAAGGCTTTAGCCATCTTAAAAATGGCTGGCCCACAATGGGTTAGAAAAACGGCTCGTTTCTTGCTGGGCATGGCATCCTTGAGGTTGTTGGACCCCAGGAACATTTGAAATCTGTCCATATATGAGTCCCAGTCCTAGCTAGCTGGATCAAATGGGGCGGGTGGTATAGCGCTGCTGGCCATGGCGCCGTCGTTGCGCTCTGTCAGCCACGTGCTCCTTCAGCTAGTTCAAATCAATAGAGTTCATTGCCTCCGCATCCCATCCTCCTCTCCAGTGTTAGATCTGGGAGGATGGTTCAAGAACGGAGGCAAGACTCAGATAGCAACAACAGCTCTTTATTAGTGACTTCAGATCTGAGCAACTAATCCCAGCTGCAGCAGCCCCTTATATAGGGCTGGCTGCGGCTAGGCAGCCAACGAAGGCGATTTGAGTTTGCCGCTCTTGGCAGGGCCAACCGAAGCAGCCCGTTTACTGGCCAATCGCATCAGTCTATGACGACCAATCACGATCGGCTATCAGCGGGCCAATCAGAGTTGCAGGCTTTCGAGCCTGCTCGTCCAGAACACAAAGAATATTACAAGTTTGTATGATTCCTATAAAATCTATGGAAATACAACATCAATGATTCATAACTGGATCCCTGTGTTGTTTTCCTTTAGAGCACTTCACCATTTGTGTATTTTATAACATCCCATCAGGGGTGAAAATTCCAACTTTAATGGAAAATATGAATCTCAATTTTCTGATCTCTGGTCTGGATAAAAAATTTAGCCTAATGCTTGGCCCCATGGGAATCCACCAAGGAGAGCAAATGATGAAATGCAAACTCTGTCACTGTAGGTGCGGAGTGACATCACCAACCCTTCAAAAAAGGTCAGAGCTTGTGTCATAATGGAGCAACACAGATCTATTTCTTTCTTTCTTTTTTAAAAGTAATGTTTATTGAAAGTTTTTTTAAAAAAAGAATATTTAAAAAAAGACAAACACGTTCTCACATTTTTGCAACGTTTTCATAGCAGTGTACATTTCTATTAGTGTCATTTAAAGTCATTTGCTACAAGTAAATCTATAACTTGTTTCCTAAATCCTTACTTATTTATGTTATTATTACAATTATAAAATATTTATTTACTTATATTACTTTACATATATACATAGCTTTATATACATTTATCCTTATTTCCATTTTCCCTTGTTGTTTGTTTAATCAATTTCACTAGACATCTTTACTTCCTTTTTATGCAACCATTTGTATCTGTTAGGGATACACCCTAGCAGAATCTGCACGGCAGTCAGGCAGGCAGGCAAAATATGTGAGATAAACGTTTTTGTAGCTTACACTCAGTAAAACAGATACACAGTGCTAGTTAAATAGTTTATTCCGGTAAGAGTTATAGCATAGTCAAACAGTCCATATATCATTCACTAGTTCAGTCCGTCCAGGGATTATTCAGTTGCAAATTCCAGTGTCGAAAAAGAGAGGTCAGTAAACTTACAAATATCAGTCCAGGAATATATCTCCTCACAGTAGAGATATGAAGAAGTCAAAACTCCTCTCTTCCTTCAGCAACTCAGCAGTAGGGAAAACATGCAGTTAACAAACCATCAATCCATCAAACCAGTCAATCGTCAGGGAATCGTCAGCAATTGTAGGTTCTCTTGCTCCCTCTTATGGCTGTTCAACACCGCACCCAAAATTACATGCTTTGCAGTTTAAAGTGACACACACTTAAACTTACAATCATAGTTTATGTTATGTCTTGGGGACCGGTTGGGGTTTCCAACCAGGTCCGTTCTTTAAGCGGGAGCACAAGCCGCTCCCATTGGCTGGCTCCGTTTGACAGTCGGCTATAAAAGCCGGCTGTCGGGTTGAGCCAGTCGTCGTTCGCTAGCCAGGTCTGCCTGTTAGTAAGCAGACGTGACGACCCTTTATTCCCTGAATAAAGCCTGTTCCACTTATGCTCTGGTCTAAGCCTCTCATTTCCTCGATCTACAACACTGGCGATGAGGGTGGGATTCGAAGGCTAGCCAGAAGCACTCAAGAGAGCTGAAGTCACGGAATCACAAGCGCTGTACCGCAGCCGTATCGCTCGCAAGGAGCTCAGGCTCAGATCGCTGCTGCCCCAGAGTGAAAGTCACGAGCGTTGTAGCCGCTCGAATTAAAACGCTACAGCAAGTGAAAGTCGGGTGCTGAAGCCGCAGCCGCCCGCGCTCGCAAAGGAGCGCCAAATTCAAACCGCTGTCGTTTGAATTCAGTCACTCAAGCGAAGTTCGGCACTGTAGCCTACAGTCGCCAACGCTATCTAGGGAGCGCGAAATTCAAGCTACTGTCAGTTACGGCTCTGCAGCCATAGCCGCCGACGCTCTCCAGAGGGCGCGAAATTTGAACTGTTGTCAGTTACGGCGCTGTAGCCACAGCCGCCAAACGCTCGCAGAGAGAGCAAAAATACAAACTGCCTCCTCGAGGCTGGAGTCACTGAGCTAGTCAAGGGCGCAGCAGCCACAGCCGCCAACGCTCACGGTTAGCAATAAGCAGGGCCACGAACACCCAGAGAGACAAACCAGTCTGCCAAGAGACTGAGTGATCCAGAATGAATGTCAATTCGGCATTCCCACCGTTCAAACCGGATGAAGAAAAATGGGATTCGTACAGGAATCGCTTTAACCATTTTATTGATGCCATCGGATTGGCTGATGCTATGGAGCAGAGGAAGAAATCATACTTCCTCAGCTACTGCGGGGCTGCAGTCTACGATACCGCCACAGCACTATTGGCACCACGAGAGATCAAGAATGTTCCATGGTCTGAGCTGCTGGAGACACTTTCCAACCACTATTCACCGAAACCGTCCCAGATCGCTAGACGCTTCGCATTCAGAATGAGGAAGCAAGCCGAGGGGGAGTCCATCAACCAATACATGGCCGCCCTGAGAACAGCAGCTCTTCACTGTGAGTTTAAGAACTATCTGGACGACATGCTGCTCGATCAACTCGTTTGTGGGGTAAGAGATCTAAGGCTCCAAAGACTCCTGTTGGCCAGGAAAGATTTAAACCTTCCCCAGGCCGTTGAAGAAGCTTTGGCTGCTGAACTCTCAGCCCAGTCAGCAGCCGAGATCCAGGGCACTGCACCCAAACCCAGCACTTCCTCCATACACTCTGAAGAAGTGGTGAGTGAAGAAGGCCCTACTGAATACGCTGACATTCATCGCCTCAAGCCGGTGAGACAGTCGCAGGTAGGAACCAGGCAAAGAAACAACAGCGGCCCGCAACAAACTCTTCTGTGCCTAACCTGTGGAGGTTCCCATGCCCGGGCCTCTTGCAGGTTCAAAAACGCCAGCTGCCACAACTGCCACAAGAAAGGTCACCTCGCAAGAGTCTGCCAAGCTGCGCGCGTTTTTCCACAAAAATCTCCTTCTTCTCCTGGTTCCCAAAGGCAAGTAGAGAGCTGTTATACTTGCTACCATGCGAATCACACGTTTCATACCCCCAATAAAATTACACTTTCTGTCTCCTTAGAAGGTAAACCCTGCCGCATGGAGGTGGACACGGGGTCAGCGCTCTCAATCATTTCCTGGGACACGCTCAAGAAGATCCAACCCAGGCTGGCTAGGAAGCAGCTACAAAGGTGCAGCCTCACCCTGAGAGACTACTAAGGAAAGAACATCCCTGTCCTCGGGAAAGGCAAGTTCCTAGTCCAATTCAAAACCTTTAAAGGCCATCTGCCCTTAGTGGTTGTAAATGGTGCCTTCCCTAGTCTTTTGGGGTTGGATTGGTTCCCCTCTCTCAGCCTTAGTGTAACGGGGGTCCATGCTGTGTCAACTTCCGATACTGACTCTTTATTCTCAGACTACGCTGATGTTTTTAGTAGCGAGTTAGGTTGTTATAATGGCACGCCCATCTCCTTCTCAGTTGACCCCAGGCAACTCCCATCCATGTAAACCTCGTAGGGTACCATTCGCCATCCGCCCAAAATTGGACGAACTGGACAAACTCCTCGAACAGGGGGTGATTGAACCCACTGATTTTGCCAAATGGGAGACCCCCATAGTCACCCCACTTAAGAAAGACGGTAATTTGAGAATTTGTGCTGATTACAAGACGTCAATCAACCGTTATTTACAGGTTAGCGCATATCCTGTTCCAGTTATTCAGCACCTATTGCATACATTCGAACCTGGCAACATTTTCGCCAAACTGGACATGTCACAAGCATACCAACAGTTCCCTGTTGATGATCAAACAGCTGATTTACAGACTATAGTAACACACAGAGGGGCATTCAGGTGTAAACATCTCCAGTTTGGCGTGAGTGTAGCCCCAGGTATTTTTCAATCGCTAATGGAGCGAATTCTCCAAGGCCTCCCTGGTGTAGTGCCATACTTCGATGACATTCTGGTCTCAGCCAGAGACAGGCCCCAGCTCATCCAGAGAGTCAGAGCAGTGTTAGAGAAGTTCAGGCAGCATGGCCTCAAACTAAAACAGGGAGAAGTGTGCCATCGCCACTAGGCAGGTGGACTTTCTAGGTTACAGGCTAGGCGCCTCAGGCATCCACCCGGTGGAATCTAAAGTCAAGGCAATCCATGAGGCGCCCACGCCCACCAACAAAGCCGAGTTGCAAGCCTTTCTGGGTTTATTGAACTTCTATGCTTCATTCCTCCCACACAAAGCCTCAGTCGCGGAACCACTGCACAGGCTTTTAGATAAAAACTCACCATGGCATTGGGGACACAAGGAAAATCGCGCATTTGAAGCAGTCAAATCCCTACTCACCTCGGAGGCTGTATTAATTCAATTTGACCAGCGCCTCCCCCTGGTCCTTGCTGCAGACGCATCCCCTTTTGGGATAGGAGCTGTCTTAAGCCACAGACTCCCCAATGGCTCCGAAGCACCAATTGCCTTCTTTTCACGAACCCTCTCGGCGACTGAGCGTAATTATGGCCAAATTGATAAAGAGGCCCTGGCTGCAGTAGCAGCAGTCAAAAAATTCCACGAATTTCTATTCGGACACCATTTCGAACTAGTAACAGACCACAAGCCTCTTCTAGGCCTGTTATCCGGGGACAAGCAAACCCCCCAGGTATTGTCCCCCAGGATGACCAGATGGACCTTGTTCCTCGCAGCTTACTCGTACAAACTAGTCTATCGTCCTGGAAAAAATCTGAGCCATGCAGATGCCCTCAGCCGATGCCCCTTGCCAGCACCAGTCGAGGATCCAGCCCCCGTGCATGCTATTTTCGAGATCAACGAGCTCAAACTGCCTGTGACTGCCGATGACATCGCGGCCCATTCAAAAGCGGACAAAACAATCGCCCAGGTTCTGGACTGGGTGGGGAGGGGGTGGCCGGAAACTAACTATTCAGTTGATTTCACCCCATTTAAAACTCGCCAGCAGGAGCTTTCCAAGCTGCAGGGATGCCTGTTGTGGGGTACCAGAGTCATCATCCCAACCACCCTTCGCACTCCCATCCTGAAGGTGCTGCACGAGGGCCACCCAGGCATCGTGCGGATGAAGGCGTTGGCTCGCAGTTACGTCTGGTGGCCAGGGATGGACGACCAGATCGCCAAGTGGGTAAGCTCGTGTCGTCCCTGTCAGGAATCCAGGGCAGCCCTGCCAGCTGCTACTCCCACCAGGTGGGAAAGTGCCAATGCCCCATGGTCAAGGCTCCACATCTACCTCGCCGGGCCAATGCATGGCAGGACCTTCTTAGTGGTCATAGACTTGTACTCTAAGTGGATCGATGTGGCATTGCTCCCGGCGACCACCACTCAGGCAGTTGCCAAAGCACTGACTCGTTTCTTTGTGACTCATGGGCTCCCTGATACCCTGGTCTCCGACAATGGCCCCCAGTTCACTTCAAGTGAATTCAGCAGGTATGTCACCAATCTGGGCATCAGACACGTCCTCACGGCCCCCTTTCACCCTTCTAGCAACGGGCTGGCGGAGAGGGCTGTCAGATCGGCCAAGGAGGTGCTGGCCCGTTTCGGCCAAGAGGACTGGCACTCTAAACTGTCTCGTTTCCTCCTGAGCCAGCATACCACACCGTGCACAGTTACGAACAAATCCCCAGCCGAACTGCTAATGGGGAGACGCCTGAGGACTACTTTGGACAGGCTACACCCCCACTACTGCCCGAGCACCCCTTTGGGGTCTGACAGTCTGGCCAGGGATTTCGCATTACAGGATCTAGTGTTTGCCAGGAACTACGCGGGGGATCCACTGTGGGTGCCGGGGAAGGTCGTGGCTGTCACAGGTCCGAGATCTTATCGGGTCCAGCTGGAAGACGGTCGTGTATGGCGGAGGCACCTGGACCAGCTGCGGAGACGACGGAGCAGCCGGACCACCCCAGATCCGTCTCCACTGGACAGCCCTCAGGTTCAGCACCATGGTCCAGTCGAGAATTCCCTGGTAGACCAGCCGTCTCCAACGGAGCAGAGGGAGCAGGCAGTAGACCGGGACTGCCAGCCGGAGACGCCACCGTTTCTTCCCAGCGAAGGCATCCGCCATTCGGGCAAAGACTATTCTCCAACCCAGCCCGAAGACAGAGACTTTCCCCAGGCTCCAGATCCTGCACCGAGCCGGGCTCGCCCCCCTATGTACTCTGACCAGGACTCCACAAACTTATCATCACCCAGTGACTCTCCCGAGTTACGTCGCTCCGGTCGCCAACACAGACCACCGGCGTATCTCAAGGACTATACGTGTTCCCATCTAGGGGAAAGGGGTGTTATGTCTTGGGGACCGGTTGGGGTTTCCAACCAGGTCCGTTCTTTAAGCGGGAGCACAAGCCGCTCCCATTGGCTGGCTCCATTTGACAGTCGGCTATAAAAGCCGGCTGTCGGGTTGAGCCAGTCATCGTTCGCTAGCCAGGTCTGCCTGTTAGTAAGCAGACGCGACGACCCTTTATTCCCTGAATAAAGCCTGTTCCACTTATGCTCTGGTCTAAGCCTCTCATTTCCTCGATCTACAACAGTTTATATATATTATTTTACCCAAACTACGTTAGGTAACCTATGTTATCCCTAACAGTATCATATATTCCAAATTGTAAATCCTGCCCCCCCTCTTCTTTGTTTTTTAGTAACACGGTTAGTCTAACCATTTGTGTGCATTGGTGGATTTTATTAGTTATTGCCAGGTCATGGGTATCATTGTTGATTTCCAGTATTGGGCAAAGACTATTCTTGCCGCTGTAATGATATGTGATATCAGATACTGGTGTTTTTTGCTCCATGTCGGTTCTGTCATTCCAAGTAGAAAGGTCGCTGGGTTGAATTTAATCTTTAGTTTTGTCACCCTCTTCTAACCATGCCTGTATCTTAGACCAGTACTTTGGGGCTTTAGGACATGTCCACCACATGTGAAAATACATTCCCTGGCTAAAATTACACTTCCAACGTTTGGGTGACATATTAGGGAACATCCTAGCAAGTCTTGCTGGTGGGAGGTGCCAATTATAGAACATTTTATAAATATTTTCTTTATATGAGACTGATAACATTAATTTATAGTTAATTCACCAAATTCGTTCCCATTGTTCTAATTCAATATTGTGGCCACAATTTTTAGCCCATGTTATCATGCTCTCATCAACTGTTTCCTCTTCCATTTTAAATTTCAATAAATAATTGTACATTTTGGTAATCATCTTCTTTTTACTTCCTTATAAAATTTTGTCTAATTCCTAATCTGTATTATAAAATTCAAATTGTCTTTTTTGTGTTTTGTGTTTTGCTTGAATTTGAATGTATGGCCACCACCCAATTTCAATTCCCTGTGTTTTTAATTGTATCTGTGCTTTCAAGTCACCTTCATCTGTTATTAATTCTTTATATTTTATTGTTTTGTTCAAATCCATAATGTTGGGATATACTAGTGCCTCCATTGGAGATAGCCAGAGAGGTATTTTCACATAATGGTTTCTTTTATTTCTTTCCCATATATATAACAAAGCTTCCCTTATGAAGTGTCTTTGAAAGTAGCTATGGGTTTTATTTTTTCCATCCCAGAGAAACGCATGCCAGCCAATCTGTAAATCAAAGCCTTGTGTATTGTCAATATTCTTTTGCCCTCCAGGTTAACCAAATCTTTGATCCAGGTACTCGCTGCAGCTTGATAGTATAACTCAAAGTCTGGAAGCACAGATCCTCCCTTACTTCTACTATATTGCATTAATTTATATTTTACTCTGGCTTTTTTCTTTTGCCAAATAAATTTACTAATCCTTTTGTTCAGGTCTTTGAAGAATCTTTTCCCCTAGTTTGACTGACATGGTTTGAAAGAAATACAACAATTTTGGTAGTACATTTTTTTTAAATGGTGGCTATCCTTGCATCCAAGAAAGTTGTAAATTTACCCATCTATCTGGATCTTTTTTTATTTGGTCTATCAACTTGTCATAGTTAACAGCCTTTATTGTGGACCATTTTGCTGTAAGCCAAATTCCTAAATATTTTACGTTTTTTGTTGTCTGACTACCTAATTCTTTTGTCAGTTCCTCATTTTGCTTTTTAGTACAATTTTTGGTTATTATCTTAGTCTTTTCTCTATTAATTTTGAGTCCTGCTACTTTACTGAATGCCTCTATCTCTTGCATTAAATTTTTGCTTGAGCCTTTTGGGTCATCCATTATGAAGACCATGTCATTAGCGAATGCTTGCAGTTTGTATGTTTCCTTGGATACAGTCAACCCTTGGATATTTCGGTTTTTCCTTATCTGGGTTAACAACACTTCCGCTGATAAGTTATATAGTAATGGGTCAAGTGGACATCCCTGTCTTATCCTTTGCTTATTTTTATATTGTTTGTGGTTTCTCCATTAATTACTAATATTGCATTTTGTATAGAATATATTGTTTTGATTGGTCCTATAAATTTTTCACCAAATTTCATCCTAGATAATTGTTCAATCAAAAATTGCCAATTTAAATTGTTGAATGCCTTCTGGCCATCCAAAACCATTAACGCCATTTGGTTGTTAGATTTGATTTCTTATACATTTTTTAATATACCTATTTGGGAGAAAACCAATCTGGTCTGGATGAATAATATCATTCAATATTTTTTAATCTATCTGCAATTATTTCCACTAAAATTTTATGATCTACATTCAGGAGTGAGATAGGTCTGTGATTTCTAATTTGGTGAGGATCTGTTTGTTCTTTGGGAATGAGGGATATCAGAGCTTCCATCCATGTTTGAGGTATTTTGGCACAATTCAGGGCCTCATCATATTTTTACTTGAAGTCAAAAGAGTCATCAAACTATATGTACCAATAACAACTCCCAAAACCAGAAAAAACAAATTACCCATAACAATAAGGAAGCTTCAATGCAAAAAGAAATCACTTTGGCAGAAAAACAAATCTGGTCACGTTGCCAACTTCAAAAGTCGATATAAAAATTTATGCCACCAGATAAAGACTGAATGCACCAATTATCACATTAAACAAGAAGAAATCCTTCTACTCACCAATTCCACCCACATTTTCTACAATTTTGTAAACAACAAACTAAAAGACTCAAGGTCCAACCCACCCCCAAAAGAACCTAATGGTAAAGACTGCAATGACGACACTATTAAAGCCAACATCTTTAACACATTCTTTGGCTCAGTATTTGTAAACAGCAATGGATCATGCCCAGTATTTCCTAGTCAAACCACAGACAACTACAATGATTTAAAACATACCAATTTTACAGAATACAATGTTGAAAAAGAAAAGAACTATGCAATGTAAAACCATCTCTATCTATTGGACTGGACAGAATATGTGCCTACTTCTTAATAAAGCTATCCACTGCAATAGCCGAACCTCTAAGCATAATCTTTGAAAAATCTTTCAGGAACAGCTCCTTGCCAAAATTATGGTGACAAGCCACAGTCATCCCCATCTTCAAAAAGGGTGACCCCAGCCTAGTTGAAAATTACAGACCAATCTCTTAATGCTGCGTCACTTGTAAACTCATGGAATAAATTATTAACCAATCCATCATCCTCCACTTAGAAACGAATAACTTACTCTCTAATAAACAATTTAGTTTCAGGAAACCAATGTAATCTGCAACTCTGACACTGCAAAAACATATGGACTACCCAACTCGATCAGGGCAAAGCAATAGACGCAATTTACATAGACTTGTGTAAAGCCTTTGATTCAGTGGTACACAACAAACTACTCCTAAAACTAAAATGTTATGGTATCTCTGGACACCTACATAACTGGATAGAAGCATTCCTGTCAAACAGACAACAAATGGTCAAAATTGGGAGCATCCTATCAAATTCAGTACCTGTCAACAGTGGTGTCCCCCAAGGCAGTGTTCTAGGACCAACTCTTTTCATACTCTACATAAATGACCTCTGTGATCATATTAAGAGCAACTGTGTTCTCTTTGCTGATGATGTAAAGCTATTCAACATCACAGATAATTCTGCTACCCTTCAAAAAGACCTTGACTATGTATCAGAATGGTCAAACAAATGGCAACTTCAAATCTCAACAAATAAATGCTCTGTCCTACATATTGGCAAAACAAATCAGAAAATAAAATACAGGCTGAATAGTGAAGACCTTGTTGATGATCCAAACTCTGTCAAGGATCTAAGTGCTAGAGACCACTGTAACTACATAGCCAAAAAGGCATTAAGAGTTGTTAACCTAATCTTATGTAGCTTTTTCTCTGTTAATATTACACTAATATCTAGAGCATACAAAACGTTTGCTAGACCAATACTTGAATACAGCTCATCAATCTGGAACCCACATTACGTATCTGATATTAACACAGTTGAGAAAGTCCAGAAATATTTCACAAGAAGAGTTGTCCACTCCTCTACTCATTGCAGAATACCTTATGCCACCAGACTTGAAATTTTAGACCTAGAAAACCTAGAACTACACTGCCTTCAGTCCGATTTAAGTATGGTATATAAAATCATACATTGCAATGTCCTACCTGTCAATGAATATTTCAGCTTCAGCCATAACAATACAACAGCATACAATAGATACAAACTCAAGGTTAACCGCACCAAACTTGATGGCAGGAAATATGACTTCAGCAACAGAGTGGTCAATGTCTGGATTACCCCAAACCCCGAAAACTTTAACCTTAGACTGTGTACCTCACCCCTTTCCTAAGAGGTCTGTAGGGGGCATGCATAAGCACACCAATATGCCTACCATCCTTGTCCTATTGTTTCTTTTCTTTTTTCATTTTTCTTATGTATTCATGTATTTATGTATTTTTTATTTTCTTATGTATTCATATTCTTATGTATTCTTTTCTTATTCTTATGTACCTGTTGTGACTGGAAGGATTGACCCTGCTGGGAGTTTGACTCTGATGCCTCTGAAGATGGAAGGTTTGAGCCTGCTGTGAATGTGGAGTCTGAATTATCAGAGGACACAGATGTGAGAGATTGTCGGAGAGACCATCCTCTCCAGAACCTTCAACTTCGTACATGACAGCAGCTGATCCACAAAATGAGCCAGAGGCTTCTAGCAAGGACGAAACTGACAGATGTTGGCTTGACGCTAGAACTAGGAGAAGATTGAAATGTCAATCACAATCTGAAGGGAGGCGTCAAGCCAGACATTGATTAGAGAGACTGACACGCCCATACAGGGGATTTAAGGAGGTGTGCTGACTCTCAATCTTTGCTTGGAGCAAAGTGAGTAGTGAGTTGTGGATTCAAAAGTATATGTTTGGAGCGGCCGTTGTGATTTATGGACAATTCTGAATTGCCAGACAGATTCCGGGAAGACTGCCAAGGACTGGAATAACAGTGCGGATTAACTCTTTTGGGTTTGGTTTTGTTTCTGTTTGATTATTTAAACTCGGGAACTTTGTATTCTCACCTGTGGATACAGGTGAGACATAACATTTTTGCTCCAAGCCAAAACTCCATCTTATAACCAAGATGGACCCAACACAACTAAAGCAACTGGTAGAGCAGCAGCAACAACAAATAGACCAACTGTTACAGAATAACCAAGTACTTCAACATCAGGTAACTCAATTGGTTAATCATGTAACACAGTTACAGGCTCCAGTTGCTCCCCTAGCTCCTTCTCTTAGGAAAAGCCTGGTATCTATGCCGGATAAATTCTCGGGACAGACTGATATGTTTCCAGGGTTTATGGGACAATGCCAATTATTCATGTCCTTACGTCCTGAAGATTTTCCTAATGACCGGGCTAAAGTGGGGTTTATTATTAGCCTTTTATCTGGACTGGCTGCTAAATGGGCTACTCCTCTGCTGACACAAGATAGCCCTTTATTAAATGACTACCAGGGTTTCCAGCAACAATTACGGGTTATGTATGAAAATCCTATAAAGAGCCAAACTGTGGCTAGATGTTTGAGGGACATTTGCCAGGGGAAACGTCCTTTGCAAGAATATATTGCAGAGGTTCGTCTGCTCTGCATGGACTCTACTTGGAATGAGTCAGCCCACATGGATGCATTTCAGGAGGGCTTGGCAGATGAAATCCAAGATGAATTAGTGCATGCGGAGCAGGCTTTAACCCTGGATGCGCTAGTGGTACAATGCTTGCGCATTGAAGCCTGGTTACAACAGCGCCGGACCAAACGTTCAGTTAGGGAACCGCCCTCTTACTCAAAGTCACAACCTTTGGTACGATCTGCGCCATTGGTATGTTATAGTACCATGACCATGACCGAGGAGCTGATGGAGTTAGGTGCACTCCGCCCTTGGTGGACAGCGCAAGAATGCTCGCGAAGGTTCCAGGGAGGCTTGTGCCTTTACTGTGGGGGACCAGGACATTTTGCCAATTCTTGTAAAAAGAGGGGAACACGAAGACCAGTGCCCGAATCTACTCCTAGCCCTGTTGGGAAATGGGGTAGGCCTGACCCTGGGGAAACCCTAGGTCGGGCACGTTTCATACCCCCACCCCAAGCAGCTGAAATGAACTCCCCGGCATTTACTTTTGGATATGCAAGTTTTTCTACAGTCCCGGAAGGAGGGGATTCCTGCGGTTGCATTAGTCGACTCAGGGGCTACTACTAGTTTTATGGATCGGGCCTTTGCAACACACTTTGATGTCCCATTGATTGTCGTGGAACCACCCATCCGGGTGGAAACCATTGATGGGTGTGAGCTTAGGTCTGGGCCCATTTGCTTTGCCACCCAGCCATTGTGTTTGGTTATTGGAGACCACGAGGAGGCGATTAGCTTCTATATCACCTCGAACCTTCATCTCCCCTTGGTTTTGGGCATGGCCTGGCTATGGTTGCACGATCCTCTGGTGGCTTGGGTGCAGAAAGCCATTTCGTTCCCAAGTCTCCAGTGTGTGGATCATCTGAGACATATTTGTGCTGGTCAGGACATTGCTGCCCCTGCTGTTTCCATACCACCGGAGCTATCAGACTTCTCCAACGTTTTCAGTGAGAAGGAGGCAGATCAGTTACCACCGCATCATGCATATGACTGTCCCGTGGACCTTCTACCTAATGCCCCACTGCCCAAGGGTCGCTTATATTCCAAGTCTGAGCCCAAATTGGCTGCTCTTCAGGAGTTTCTGGATAAGAACTTGGCCCGGGGATTTATCAGACCATCGTCATCTCCTCTTTCTGCTCCTGCTCTTTTTGTGAAAAAGAAGATGGGGGAGTTATGCTTGTGCTGTGACTACCGCCGGTTGAACGCAATCACGGTAAGAAATAGTTACCCCTTGCCACTCATTCCAGAGTTAATGGAGCGATTGCGGGAGGCTACTATTTTCACCAAGCTCGATCTTTAAGGGGTGTCAAACCTGGTGCAGATGCGCAAGGGGGACAAGTGGAAGACGACGTTTGGCACCCGCTATGGACATTTTGAATACACCATAATGCCATTTGGTTTGACCAACGCCCCCATGGTTTTCCAGAATTTAATGAATGACATTTTACGGGACATGCTGGATCGGTTCGTGGTGGTGTACCTGGATGACATTTTGATCTACTCTTGGTCCAGGGAGAGCCACCTTCGTCAAGTCCGTCAGGTATTACAATGTCTTCGGGAGCATAAACTTTATGCGAAACTGGAGAAATGCCTCTTTTTCCAGACTTCCATAGAGTTCTTGGGGCATATCATCTCTCCTGAGTGCATTGCCATGGACTCGAGGAAAATAGAGGCCTTGTGTAGTTGGGAACCCCCTGGTTGAGTAAAGGACGAGCAAAGTCTCTTGGGGTTTGCTAATTACTACAGGACCTTTATCCTGGATTTTGCCAAGCTGATGGATCCCATCACCCAGCTCCTTCACAAGAAGGTCCCGTTCCAGTGGGGCCCCGCACAGCAACAGGCTTTTGAGGCTCTAAAGAAAGCCTTCATTGCTGAACCTCTATTGAGGCATCCTGATCTGAATCATCCATTTGTGGTCGAGACAGATGCCTCTAACATAGCTCTTGGGGTGGTGGTGTTGCAAGCCCCAATGGATGGCGCACCTCTTTTCCCATGCGCATATTATTCAAAGAAGCCCACAACTTCTGAGTGCAATTATACCATTTGGGAGGAGTTGCTGGCCATTAAGGCTGTGTTTGAGACATGGCAACATCATCTGGAAGGGGCTTGGCACAAGGTGGAGGTTCGGACAGATCACCATAACCTAGAACATTTGTCCACTGCCAAGAAGTTGAATCAACGACAGATCCAGTGGTCGTTGTTTTTCGCTAGGTTCAACTTTTCAGTCACATACGTTCCCAGTGGACAAAATCGGAGAGCGGATGCCCTGTCTCATAAACCTGAGTACATTGGCCCTGAGGACACTCTTCCTCCATGTACGGTGCTGCCACCAGAATCTTTGGTTGTTATTCAAGATCTGGTGGATTTAAGGGCTCGAGTAAGAGGGGCACAGCACTTAGACGCTTGGTCACAGCAAAGAATACGGGAAATTGAACCTGACTCCCCATGGAATCTAGAGGAGGGCTTGCTACATCATCGAGGTCTATTATATGTACCCACAAGGACACTTAGAGGCCTCATCATGACTCAATGTCATGACAATCCTGCTGCTGGCCACTTTGGCTTCTTTAAAACTCTTCACTTGGTTACACGGACTTTTTGGTGGCCTGGAGTCCGACATGACATCTTTTCTTACGTTGCCTCTTGTATTATGTGTCGACAAGCGAAGGCTGCGTCAGGTGCGCCTCCTGGACTTCTGCAACCACTTCCGACTCTGAACTGACCCTGGGAGGCTATCTCTATGGACTTTTTAATGCACTTGCCCTTGTCATCGGGTTATACGATGGTACTTGTGGTGGTTGACATGCTCACCAAGATGGCTCATTTCATCCCATGTAGAAGATTACCATCGGCTCGTGTTACTGCCCGGCTTTTCATACAACACGTGTTCTGTTTACATAGCTTACTGGACAGAGTTGTTTCAGATCGCGGTGTTCAGTTCACCGCTCAATTCTGGAAAAGCCTAATGAATGCACTACAAGTACAAGTATGTTTAGTGTCAGCGCACCACCCGGAAACTGATGGCGGGACTGAGAAAGTAATTGGCATCCTCGCCCAATACCTCAGATGTTTTGTAAATCAATGGCAAAATGACTGGGTGACCTATCTTCCATTGGCAGAGTTTTCCTTTAATAATTCTCGGCACACCTCCACCCACATGACGCCTTTTTACACAAATGTGGGTTACCATCTGAGGTTTTTCCCCCTGTCAATCGCAGATTCTCCAGTTCCAGAGGCACAAGACTTTTTGTCGGAGTTATATGCTGTACATCAATTAATTTCCAGACAATTGGAATGAGCGAAAGCAGACTATAAGTGTTTCGCAGATCGTTCACGTTGAGCAACGCCTCCATTGGCTGTGGGTCACAAGGTGTGGTTGTCAACGAAACAGCTTCGGGTCGATCGTCCGATTAGGAAATTGGATCATCGCTTTATTGGTCCCTTCCCTATCAGGGCGGTTATTAATCCTGTGACTTATTGGCTCACCCTACCATGCTCCATGCGCATTCACCCTGTTTTTCATCACTCCCTGTTAGTACCTGACACCCCATCATGTACTCTCCATTCTCCAGACGATACGGGTTCTTCATCCAGGCCCAACATTGAACCTATTACGGATACTACAGTGGTCGGAATTTATGATTCACGATGGTTGAAGGGGCGATTCCAGTACTTCGTGGGGAGACTGGAAAATGAAACGGAGATTCGTTCTTGGCAGAATATATCCAAGGTGCATGCCCCAGACCTTATTTGAATATATCATGCACAATTCCCTTCAAAACCACATCCTGATCGTCAGACTCGGGGGAAGGACCCTGCGGTGAGGGATAGTGTTGTGACTGGAAGGATTGACCTTGCTGGGAGTTTTGGCTCTGATGCCTCTGAAGATGGAATGTTTGAGCCTGCTGTGAATGTGGAGCCTGAATTATCAGAGGACACAGATGTGAGCCAGGAGGATGAGAGATTGTTGGAGAGACAATCCTCTCCAGAACCTTCGACTTCGTACATGACAGCAGCTGATCCACAAAATGAGCCAGAGGCTTCTAGTTAGGAGGAAACTGACAGATGTTGGCTTGATGCTAGAACTAGGAGAAGATTGAAACGTCAATCACAATCTGAAGGGAGGCCTCAAGCCAGACATTGATTAGAGAGACTGACACGCCCATACAGGGGATTTAAGGAGGCGTGCTGACTCTCAATCTTTGCTTGGAGCAAAGTGAGTAGTGAGTTGTGGATTCAAAAGTATACGTTTGGAGCAGCCGTTGTGATTTATGGACAATTCTGAATTGCCAGACAGATTCCGGGAAGACTGCCAAGGACTGGAATAACAGTGCGGATTAACTCTTTTGGGTTTGGTTTTGTTTCTGTTTGTTTATTTAAACTCAGGAACTTTGTATTCTCACCTGTGGATACAGGTGAGACATAACATTTACCCATGTATTCATAACTATGTTTTTAATTATACCTATTATAAGCAATTGACAAACCAAATAAATAAATAAATAAATAAAATAGATTTCCATCAGCAGGTCACCTAGTATATCTTGGAATTCTTTATAGAATTCCGCAGGTATTCCATCTGCTCCTGGGGTTTTATTGGTTTTCTGTCTTCCAATTGCCTCTTTTACCTTTTTTAAGGTTATTTTATCATTCAGTATCTCTCAAGCAGTTTCTTATATGATGGGTAATTCTTTGTCCTCAAAATATTGTATTATGTTCTCCTCTAAAATTTCTTCTTTTTTGCATAAATTAGCAAAAAAATATTGAGCTATTGTTTTCTTTTGCTCTGATTGTGAAAACAATATTCCATTCTTATCCTGTAGTGTTATTATAGTTCTTTCCTCCTACTCTTTTTTTAGTTTGTGGGAGAGCCATCTTCCAGGCTTGTTCACGTTCTCAAAATAATGCTGTTTAAGTAATTTTAATTTTCTAGCCATTTCTTCTTGGAGTAAGTTTATTTTGTGTTTAGTCAAACTTAATTCTTTTTTAATTGATTCATTACCCGGATCTTTTTGCAATTTAATTTCCATTTTTTCCAGTTTCTCTTGTCTTGCAATCTGTTGAGCCTTCCTATCTCTATTCTTTTTTGCTACAAATGCTATTGTCAGACCCCTCACATATACCTTTGTTGTGTCCCATAAGTTTTGAATCGTTGTGTGTTAATTCATATTAATTTCAAGAAATATTTTCAGTTCCTTATTTATCATTTGAATATATTCTTTGTCTCTCAGGATACTCTTATTAAAGGTCCATTTACCTGTCTTTTTCTTTCATCTCCAAATCAGTTTAATTGGATTATGGTTGGCCCAGATGTTTGGCAAAATTTCCACTGTTTCTATTTTTTCCAGTAATTCCAGATCCATCCATATCATGTCAATCCTGGACCATGATTGGTGTGGGTTAGAAAAGAAAGTATATTGGCTTTTAGATGTATTCAATTCACTCCAGGCATCTTTTAGGTTCATTTCTTGATCTAATTGGTTGAATATTATTGGGAATATTCTTCTCTTTTTCTTATTGTTTTTAGTGGTTTTATAGTCCTTTTCTATATTGGACACTGCATTATAATCCCCTACTATGCATATGTTAACTAGTCCAGTTTCTATGATTTATTATGGAGTTTATAATAAAATTCCTTTTGATTGGTATTTGGAGCATAGATTACTGCCAATAATATCTTCCTTTGTTATATTGTTATTTCTTTAAGAAGTATCCTTCCACCTTCATCATTGTATATTACATTTGGATTTAATCAAGTTTTAACATACACCGCAATGCCTCTCTTCTTTTGATTTGTTAAAATTTGGTAGGCATCATGCCTTACCTGTCCATTTTGATACTTTTCCTTCTGGGCATGGAAGGCAATCAAAACAACAAAATGGTTTCCCTTCCTTTTTGATCTTGCTGTGACCTTTCTGGCAGAGTTCATTACACAAAGAACGAGGTTGCACATATGTGCAATGGGAAATCATAATTGATTTTTTTTCTTAGCAGAACCTACTGAACCAATGGGTAAAGTACAATCTTGGATTGAAACTAATATAGAAATATAACTTTATTTCTAATTAGGGAGCCTGAATAACAGCTTGAGAAGTAATGGGAAGTAATGTTCACAGGTCTCTTTTAAAAAGGTCTTATTAGCTAAATATAAAAATCTAAGAAAAAGGTAGACATACACACTTGTATAATAGATGAAAAAAAGGAAGAAAGGGGGCATAAATTGACAAGCATAAATACTTAGAACATCCTAACAACAGGCATTGCTTAGGGCAGCATCTCTAAAACCTTATAATCATTCTAGTATAGAGGTCCCCCGGGCCGTGGCCCATTCAGTACTGGGCCACAGAAGTGGTGGGCTAGCATGCATGCATGCATGCTCACACAGCTCCATTTGCAGCAAACATATGTACCCACTGCTCATGCAAATGGAGCTACACACACAAATGCCTGCTGCACAGGCATCACTGTTCTGACTCAAACCCTGTTCCAAGGAAACAAACACGAAATAGAGGTAACAGCAAAACCCTTTTACCAATTCTTTATGAATTCCGTTCCTTCATGGTTAAAAGGCTTTTTCAAACTAATTGTCTCTGATAAGAATAAGCCTTGCCAAGGTTGTGCAAGGCTGCCAAGAATACAAGATAAAGTTACCAAGAAATATTTCAAACACAAAGAATCTCCAAACACCAATCAAGATACTCCAAACCTCCACCAGGCTTGAGTGCAAAAATTTCTTTGCTTCCTGCAAAGAACTCCAGTTTCTCAGCTAGCTTTTATCTCTTAAGGGAGAGGTCATTATCTTGCAGCCTTACTCCTGAGTTGCCTGTGCTGCAGCAGTTGTTCTTTCCTTTGAGCAGCCCTATGAGCATGCTACTGAGCACAGGCTCCTTGGCAATTTCATCACTGCTGCCAGCCTCTACAATTTTCAAAGGCAGCATTCCACTCCCTGATGGTTCTGGTCCCATCCCTGCATCACATACAGGCCCCTCATCTGAGTCCTTGCTCTCCGAGACCTCAGCTATCTGCACCTGCTGCCAGTGAACCACAACAGGCACCATTCCCTCTCCCCCACCCAATCAGTCTGCAAAGCTGGGAAATTGGCGAACACTGTTCTAGTACATAGAAGTCACCCTTATGATCTGCACCCATAGTTAAGAAGAATTTGGGAAACTCCCATATCTAGATAACCTAATCACCAAAATTGAGAACAAGCAAGTCATGTAGCACTGCAGAAACTCAACTATACAGAGATCCAGCTACATAAATCATCATCCCAGTTGGAAGAGAAGCAGAGTCAAAATAGTAGACAACCATGCCAGATGTATCTGCAAGTCTAAGAAATTATTTGAGTAATTAAGATACCTTAATCGGCCTCTGTGTACTAATGGATGCTCTGCTAAAGAGATTGACACTTAGTATGACACTTAAGCAGGAGAATAATAATATATACATTGATGCACAATAGGAAAAGTAATCATGAACCATGGAGGTACAGTGGTTAGAATGCAGTTCTGCAGGCTACTTCTGCTGCCTGCCTGCAATTTGGCAGTTCAAATCATACCAGGCTCAAGGTTGTCTCAGCCTTCCACCCCTTCTGAAGTGGGTCAAATGAGGACCTAGATTATTCTGACTCTGTAAAACCGCTTAGAGAGGGCTGTAAAATACTGTGAAGTGGTATATAAGTCTTAGTGCTATTGCTATTGCTATTTCTCCCCTACATAGAGAAGACCATTTACCAAATAGGATTTTTTTTTAAAGAAAGCACCACCTTAAAACTTTCTACAACTTGATTAAGGGAAAAAAAAAATCAAGAAATCATCTGATTAACCAAAGACAGCAGACACCAGTCTGTATTGCATCTCCTGTAGTGTGAAAAGATATACAGTGGTACTACATAACACAGTTTCCATACCCAAGTAAAAAAAAAAGAGAGGTCCTACCCCACCCAAAAAATAATCAATAGAAGAACATGCACTATGTCATAATAAGCATGAGAGTCAATTCAAGGATTCACAGGTGATATCAACTATGTCAAACTATTACATGCATCAATCCAATAAATGGAAAACATCATTTGTTACAATATCTACAATTAATCTATACTGAACAATTTGGTAGCCTTCTGAATAATTGGAACACACTTTGAAAATACTTGGGCCAATTGTCAAAAGAGATTAAATTATTATTTTTATCAGAATTTGCATGAACTGTAGATTTAGAGATAAGTTCTCAAAATTGCTATATGCTTATCGCTACTTGGTGGATCCTGGGTGTAGTCTCAAGTGTTAATTGGCATATTTGCTCCTTTAGTAATTTCTAATAAATTTAGTGATTTCTGTTCTGTATTAACATTCTTGTAAACTTGCATTCTGATTGGTCCACCCGGACCGCAACCCGATTGGTTCACTGAACGCCTGTGATTGGAGTGCTGAGAATCTACCACGATTGGCCGAGCCGATCGCGGGAGATTCAAAGCGCTGCCATTGGCTGCTGAGCCGCCGGCCGGCTGTATAAAGCCAAGTGGCTCGCACACTCTAACTGTCCTTGTTCAGAAACTACAATAAAGAGCTGATTGTTCACTTTCGCGTCTCGCCTCTTATGTGACCCGATCCACCGATCAAACACTGGCGACGAAGGTGGGATCGTGAGGCGAGGACCAACTAGCACGTGGCAAACGGTGATCGACACCCTACAAGATGGCCAGCACCCTGCTGCCCACTCCGTTCAACCCAGAACCGAAGACTGGGAGTCATACATCGACTGCTTCCAGATGTTTCTGGAATGCAGCAACCTCAAAGATGCCAACGGCCAGAGGAAACGGGCAGTTTTTCTGACACACTGCGGGCCCGCGGTGTTCAAAATGCCCAATGCGCTGGCAAAGCCCACCGACGTCAAGGAGATGGACTGGGCTGACCTCGAGCCCATCCTGCGCCGCCATTACGCCCCTACCGTGCCCATCCTCATTCGCAGGCACGACTTCTACCACTGAGATCAGCGTGAAGGCGAGACCATCGGTGACTTCGTGGCTCAGCTGCGGAACCTGGGAGGCCCCTGCGAATTCCCCGACCTGGACCAGGTGCTTCGGGACCTAGTCATCCTTGGACTCCGAGACCCCGTGCTGCAGAGCCGGCTGATGGCCAAAGACAACATCTCCCTCGCCGACGCCCTTGCCAAGGCTACCGCCGCCGAAGCCACCCACCAGTCAGCAGCCCGGATGAGGCAAGCCAACACGACTGAACGGCGACCAACCAACGAAGTGACCCCAGCCACTGCGAAGCCCGGGGAAACCAGCCGCCAAGAAACAACCATGCATCATGGCGACTTCGAACCCCCATCCGACACCGAGGACAAAGACGAGGAAATCCATCGGCTGCAGACCGAGCGCGACCGCCGGGACCGCAGGGGACGTAAGTCAGGTTTCCATTGCGCTGGCTGCAGTGGCGATCATCCCCGCTCCGAATGCCATTTTCTTGACGCCATTTGCCGGCATTGCGAGAAGTGGGGGCACATCACCAAAGTGTGCCAGAACAAAAAGAGCTACAGCCCGCAGCGACGAGGAAACAGCCCACGCCGACGAGACGGAATTTCCCCCAGGCACCGAGACCGCCCGACCGAGAGCTGGTGGAGCCGCGACAGCCACAGCAGACGACTCAGCGAAGCACAGCGGCATGAGGAAACCCACCAGACGGTCGTCATCAGCCATTCATCAACCATGGATGCCCGAAAGGTACATGTGGCACTGTGCATCGAGGACCAGCCCTGCGAGATGGAAGTGGACTCCGGGTCCTACCTCTCAATGGTCTCTTGGCGCACGATCAAGCACCTAGTCCCAACCATCCGCCGCAACGAACTAAACAACCAGAAGCTAATCCTGAAAGACTACCAGGGAAACCGCATCCCTGTGGCCGGCATTGGGCACTTCAAGGTCACATTCAAGAACCACACCGATATCTTGCCACTCACAATCGTGGACCGGGACCGTCCCAGCTTCCTCGGCCTACAATGGTTCTCCCCGCTGGGCATCGAGGTGACGGGCATCCATCACACAGACGAGGCCGACTGGGAAGCGACCCTCGTAAAAGAATTCCAGGAGGTCTTCGACAACTTGCTAGGCAAGTACCGAGGGCCCCCTATCTCTTTCAACCTTAACCCCAACATCGCCCCAATCCGCCTCAAACCCCGGCGAGTGCCTTTTGCGCTCAAGCTGAAAATCGACGAGCAACTAGACAAACTCGTCACGCAAGGGGTACTCGAGCCCATCGACCACGCCCGTTGGGAAACGCCCATAGTCACCCCCATCAAACCCGATGGCTCCATAAGAATTTGCGGGGACTACAAGGCCACCCTCAATCACGCGCTGCAGCAGAGCGCCTACCCCGTCCCAGTAGTACAGCACCTTCTGCACTCACTGGGGGGAGGCCGGGTCTTCACAAAACTCGACTTGGCACAAGCATATCAGCAATTGCCGGTCGATGCGGAGACAGCCGAAGCGCAAACGATTGTTACACACCGGGGGGCTTTTCGGTGCAACCGACTCCAATTCGGAGTCAGCATCGCCCCAGGAGTCTTCCAAAGTCTCATGGAAAGGCTCCTCCAGGGAATAAAAGGGGTGGTTCCCTACTTCGATGACGTGCTGATCGCAGCCGCCAACAGAGAACAATTGGCGACCCGTTTAAGGGCGGTGCTTAACAAATTCAAAGACGCTGGCCTTAAAGTCAAAAGAAACAAATGCCAACTCCACACCAAGAGGGTCGAGTTCCTGGGGTACCTCCTGGACCGGCACGGAATACACCCAACCGGGAAGAAACTCAGAGCCATCAAGGAAGCCCCCACACCAACAAACAAGGCGGAACTACAGGCATTTTTGGGACTGCTTAATTTTTACAATGTTTTCCTACCCCAAAAGACGACCATGGCGGAACCCCTACACCGGCTACTCGATAAAGCGGCCATCTGGACCTGGGGGAAGCGGGAGGAGACTGCGTTCCAACAAACAAAAAACCTGCTGACATCAAATAAAAAGTATATTGCTGCGTTTTACCATTTCTTTCATGGTCCAGAATAGATATGATTTGGACCTCATCAGAACTAATATCTAACATTCAAGAAATAAATATAGAAACGGGTATATGGGCAGACCATAACCCTATGACAATTAAATGGAAAGGACAAAGAAGAAGATCTAGATGGACATTAAATAACGCTATCTTAAAGGAAAAAGACTTTACACAATGGATGGACAAAGAATTGGCCTTCTTTTTCATTAAAAATAAAAAAGAAGATACTTCAATGCAGAATGTTTGGGATACAATGAAGGCATATGCAAGAGGATTAATAATGGACTATACAAAGAAAAAAAATATTAGGAAGAGGCAAACTATTAAAGCTTTAGAAGATGATTATAAAAAACTGGAAAAAGAATTGCAGAATATGCCACAGGAAAAAGATATTAAATTCAAAATGGATATAATTAAACATAAGATGGGTCAGGCGGAGAAAGAGGAGTTGGCACAAAAATTAGAAGTGCTAAACAGAACTATTTTGAAGATGCAAATAAACCAGGTAGGTGGCTAGCATACAAATTGAGAAAGGAGAAAGAATCTAGGAGAATAGTACAGTTAATAGATGATAAAGGTCAAATTTGTTATGGTAACAAGGAGAAAAAGATAATTATCCAAGACTTTTATGGACAATTATATAAACAGGAGGATTTTGATGAGGAAAGAATTAAGCTTTATCTACAAAATGCTAACCTACCCAAGATACCTGAAGAGACTGAAAAAATGTTAGAAAGTACCATAACAATGATGGAACTAACGGAAGCACTTAATAGGCAGAATAATGGAAAAGCACCAGGCCCAGATGGGCTCCCGGCAGAAATTTTATAAAACATTACAAGAATCGTTGAGCATTCCATTGTTAGAAGTTATGAATGAAGCCATGTTAAATAAGAAAATACCTAAAACATGGTCAGAAGCTTATATCACACTTATTCCAAAAGAAGGGGCTGATCCATCACAAATTAAGAACTATAGACCTATTTCTTTACTGAATGCAGATTACAAAATCTTTGCTTCCATCTTGGCAGAAAGGCTCAAAAGATATCTAAATAACTTTATTCATCCTGACCAGAATGGATTCCTGCCAAGGAGACAAATTAGGGATAATATGAGGGTAATTCTGGACACTTTGGAATATTACGAGGCACACCCTGAAAAACAAATGGCTTTGGTATTTTTAGATGCCCAAAAAGCATTTGATAATGTGAATTGGAGATTCATGTTTTTGTTATTGGAACAGATGGGCTTTGCTAGAAAATTTATTCAAGCAATAGAAGCCATATATGACAAACAAACGGCGAGTGATGATAGAGGAGATTTTACAGATTCTATTAATATAATAAAAGGCACAAGACAAAGGTTGCCCATTATCACCTTTGTTATTTGTATTGACTTTGGAAGTGCTGAATAGAAACATTAGAGAGGATCCAAATATAAAAGGAATGAAAATTAAGAAGGAGGAATTTAAATTGCAAGCCTTTGCGGATGATTTGGTTTTTATTTTGGAAGATCCTCTAGGAACAGCTTTAAAGCTACTGGAAAAGATAGAGATTTATGGTGAGATGGCGGTTTGAAAATAAACAAAGATAAAACAAAGATCTTGACAAAGAATATGTTATTAAAACAAAGAGATGAACTGGCAGATTTATTGAAAATTCAGAGTTACGAATAAGGTCAAATATCTGGGGATATATTTGGCGTCAAGATGTACTACATTGAAAGAGAATAACTATATCAAACTTAAACAACAGATAGCATCTGATTTGAAAAAATGGGAAAATCTACAATTGTCATTGATAGGTAGAATATCAACAATCAAGATGAATATTTACCCAGAATTTTATATTTATTCCAAACCATACCAATCAGGCTTGGTAAAGATTACTTTGAAGAATTAAATAAAATTGTGTTGAAGTTCATATGGCAAGGTAAGAAAGCCAGAATAAAATTAAAACTCCTGCAAGATGCTAGAATTAGAGGAGGTTTTGGCCTCCCGAATTGGGAGTTGTATTACCAAGCTGCAAATTTAATGTGGGTTAAGGATTGGATAACATAAGAAAGACTAGATTGTTGACTCTAGAGGGCATGATTTATTACTGGGATGGCATGCTTTTCTGTGGTATAAGGAACCAAATCGCAGGGCTATTTTAGAAGGCATTATATAAAGGGAGTCTTTATGGTTGAATTGGGAGAAAATTAAGAGAAAATGTTATTTGAAAATCCCAGTCTGGTTATCAACTATTGAAGCTTTTTCTTATCCTATAATATATGAGAAGGAACAAACAGTTAGATATGGGGAAATATTGGATGAAAAGAGTGAACTTAAAACAATGCAAAAACTAGAAGAACAAGGCATAAAGATGAATTGGTTTTCATATGCGCAAATACATTCAAGGTATCTTATAGATTCTAAAGCGGAGGATTTTATGATAAATTGACTGATCTAGACAGGATCTTGACAGGTACTGATGAAAAAATGATTAAAAAATTATACACTTATTTGTTGGAAATTTTATTAGAGGAGGAACAAGTTAAAGAAAGCGATGATTGTTTGGGGGAAGAATTTTGGATATGGGATTGATTTGGAGGTGGGAAAAATTGTGGTCTCAAAATTATAAAATGACAATGTCAACAGCTTATAAAGAAAACTTGTATAAGATGTTTTACAGGTAGCATTTTTCCCGACAAAATTGCAAGAATGTTTAAGAACAAATCTGAAAAATGTTGGAAATGTCATCAGATACCTGGCTCATACTACCATATGTGGTGGACTTGTGAGGGCGCTAGAAAATATTGGACTAAAATTCGCATATGGTTAGAAAAAATGACAAAGACACATATAGACTTGAAACCAGAGATTTTTTATTGAAGAATCTTACCGGATATATATAATAAAAATTTGAAGTATTTGATTGTAAATATATTAACAGCGGCTAGGATTGTATTTGCTAAGAACTGGAAGAGTGAGAAAATTCCATCAGAAGAAGAAATTATTAAGAAAATATTGGATTGTGCTGAAATGAGCAAATTGACATTTGAAATCAGAGAACAAGAAGATAAACAATTTTATGAAGTTTGGGATCTTTTTATCAATGGTTAGATAATAAAACATAATGATAGAATATTCAGATTTAGCATAAAAAATTTTTTTCTTAATATTATCTTTATAAAACATTATTAAGGTAGATTTGGTATGATCTTATGATTTATTGCAAAATAAATTAAGCAAACTATAGTTATCTCATTAAAATATGAATTAACAAAATTATAAATGATTTTTTTTTTTAGTGATGATATTAGGTTATACAATTATTGATTGATAATATGAGCTATTATGTAATATAATTATACTGGTGACTAGGAAATGGATGCACAAAAAAAGTGGTAAACCAATCGATGCACTGTATGTAAATTTATGAAGAAGGATCTTTTTATGTTTTTTGTGGTATGTTTATGTTTATTTTGTTATGTATGTTTATGTTTATCTTGTTATTAAAAAATAAAAAAATATATATATATATTTTTAAAAAAACCTGCTGACATCGGACGCAGTCCTGATCCAGCATAGCGAGACCCTTCCGCTCACGGTAACTTGCGACACATCACCTTTCGGCATCGGAGCGGTCCTCAGCCACACCCTACCCGACGGGAAGGAAGCACCCATCGACTTCTTCTCCAGAACGCTGGCCAAATTACAGTCAACTGGACAAAGAAGCCCTCGCTATCGTCGCTGGAGTGAAAAGGTTCCACGAGTACCTTTATGGTAGGAACTTTTTGATCATTACGGACCACAAACCCCTGATCGGGATACTCGCAGGGAACAAGGCCACCCCGAACATCCTGTCGCCCCGGATGACGTGGTGGTCCGAGTTCCTTGCCGCATACTCATACGAACTGTCACACCGGCCCGGCAAGAACATTCCGCATGCTGACGCACTAAGCCGGTCACCACTACCCGACCTAGACAATGACCCAGCACCCACAACGACGACCCTGCAAATCGAGACCCTACCCAGCCCACTCTTAACCGCGCCAGACATTGCCCATGAAACAAATAAAGACAAACGGCTGGCGCGGGTATTGAGCTGGGTAGAGCGGGGGTGGCCAGAAAATGACGGCGGCGAACAGTTCAAAGCCTTCCGAAACCGCCAAACTGAACTGTTCTCACAAAGGGGGTGCATACTCTGGGGCGACTGGGAGTCATACCGGAAGCACTACAAACAGAGTGTTGGCAATGCTGCATGAGGGACACCCGGGGGTTGTCAAGATGAAAGCCCTGGCCAGAAGCTACGCTTGGTGGCCAGGGATGGACAAACAAATCGAGACATGGGTTGCCGGCTGCAGCAGGTGCCAAGAGTCGAGAGCCAACCCCCCCGCCGCCCCGATCCTGGAATGGGAAACCCCTAGAGGACCATGGTCGCGAATACACATAGACTTCGCCGGGCCAACCAAGGGGCATACATTCCTCATCACCATAGATGCTTACTCCAACTGGCTGGAGGTAAGCACTATGAGGGCAACAACAACAGAAGCGGTCATCGACAAGCTCAACAGACTCTTTGCAACACATGGGCTACCGGATGTCATAGTGTCGGACAACGGGCCACAGTTCACGGCACTGGCATTTGAAAAATACCTGGCCGAACGGGGCATCAGACACGCCTTAATCTCGACGGCTCACCCAGTGGCGAACGGTAGGGTGGAACGGATGGTCCAATACATAAAAAAAGCCATCCAAAAAATCGAAACCGGCGACATCCAAGAAAAAATAAACAAGCTACTCTTCATACAGCACATCACGCCGAGCACGACGATGAACAAGAGCCCAGCGGAGTTACTGATGGGAAGGAAACTGAGGTCTCCACTGGACCGGCTACACCCCACCTACAACCCAGAGAAACCCCCGAACTCTTCCAGCCAGTACCGGACATTCAACATCGGGGATACGGTTTACGCAAAGAACTTCACAGGAGACCCCCTCTGGGTACCTGCACAAATAACACGGGTAACCAGGCCCCGATCATACAGACTCCAAATGACAGACGGAAGGAGCTGGAAGCGGCACATCGACCAGCTACGGTCCAGACTAGCCGCCAACACCCCCGACGCCTTGGCAACAACAACCACGGAAAGCAGAGAGGGAGGGGAAGCCTCAACAACCAAGCCGGTAAACGACGAAAGGCCGGAATCGTCAACGGCACACCCCCCAACGCAAGCCGAACACCCCCCACCAGAAGACAGAAATGTTCAAATAAACCAGCCATACTCACCAGCAGACCTCGAACTGTCGCAGATGGGATCTTCACCTGGAAGGTACAGCCAAGCCAGCTCAACCAGCCCGGAAAGACCGAGGAGAGCAACAGGAACCGCAACTCGACCAACCCAGGTAGTACAGGCAGGAGCTGCGGCAACAGGCCCGGCTCACCCTTCCAGGCGGTTCCATCAACGAAGTTGAGAGAGACGCGGAGCCCATCCGAACTGGCCGATGACCACACACAAACTGAACCGCGCAGGTCAGCTAGACAGATTCGGAGTCCCACCTACCTGCGCGACTACGTCACGATGCTGCGTTGGACGAAACCATGAGGGGAGGGGTGTTCTGTATTAACATTCTTGTAAACTCGCATTCTGATTGGTCCACCCGGACCGCAACCCTATTGGTTCACTGAACGCCTGTGATTGGAGAGCTGAGAATCTACCGCGATTGGCCGAGCCGATCGCGGGAGATTCAAAGCGCTGCCATTGGCCGCCGAGCTGCTGGCCGGCTGTATAAAGCCAAGCGGCTCGCACACTCTAACTGTCCTTGTTCAGAAACTACAATAAAGAGCTGATTGTTCACTTTCGCGTCTCGCCTCTTATGTGACCCGATCCACCGATCAAACAATTTCTTTAGTAAATTTAGAAATTTTATAATTTCTTCTGTATGTAAAAATATTCAGAGATTGAAAAACATTAGCTGCTCAGGCCAACCTATAAACTTGTCCTTCTAGATACTTGTAAATGGAGGGAATAATGTTAAGATATTTCTGGTGACTCTGCTCAAATTCCACAGAGCTGAAAAATACCAGCTATTTCAAAGCAGCTTTCCATCCGGGAAGTGATCAGGATTACAGAGTTGGAAGTGATCAGGATTAATGAGTTGGAAGGGACCTTGGAGATACTGTAGTCCAACCTGTTCAGGAGACCCTACACTAGGGTTGTCCAATATCTTATTAAAATCTCCAATGTTGGAGCACCCACAACTTCTAAAGGCAAACTTCCACTGGTTATTTGTTCTCACTGTTAGGAAATTTCTACATAGTTCTAGGTTGCTTCTCCCCCTTGATTAATTTCCACCCATTGCTTCTTGTCACACCTTCAGGTCCTTTGCAGAATAGCTGGACTCCTTCTCCTTTGTGGCAGCCTCTGAGATATTGGAATACTGCTATCATGTCACTCCTAGTCCTTCATTAAACTGACATTTACTATCTTGTTAAGTAGTGATTCTCGGAGTGAAAAGCAATTTTAAAATAATTGCAGAATGATTCAGGGCTGCTAGGCATACATATATAATCTAAAATGGATACCCTCTGAAGATCACAAAAGATGATCTCAGTCTCAGAATCCTCAGTCATTAAACTATTTATCTTTTAAATCAATTTTAGTTATATAGATATTTGGAATAAGTATCAAGTGTCTTAACCCAAAATGGCAATATGGTTACTTTACTATTTATATTCTGAACTTAGAGCAGAGGAAATAATGGGAACAACTGCAGACTGTAGACAGAACATATATGATTAAATCTCTTTGGCCATCTGATGGCATCAACAAAAAGTCTGAATGCATTGTCTTTGGGAACTCTGTGATCAAATGTTCCCATTTTGACTCAATGCAATGTTATGTTTGGAAATGTGATCCAATTGATAATGTCAAATCCTGCTTCCAGGTTCCCATTTTGATCAAAAGAAATCCTTTTCCCCACACTATTATTAAATGAGACTTTTCTGAGATAAGGGTGGAACTAAAATGAAAGTGGGAAAAAAGCAATAAAGCTATGCAAATGCAACATAAACAATATAAGAGAAAGTTTCGATTAGGGAGCATCCATTGAAAGAAAGCTTGTTGGAATGGGTCATTAATCACAGGAGATGATCCACATCCAAGCTATAAAAAGGGGGGGAAAGCAAGAATAAGTAGGTAAGATTTGTGTAGGCAAATTTATATTGTCTGAAGCTTGGATATCCATCTTGTATTTTGGGAGAGAGTGGAAGAAGATGAAAAGTGATGGGAATAATTCCTGTTAAAGATGGAATTTAACTTTTCTGTATCTTCAACTTTTAATTTGTTATTTACTTCTTGTTGCATATTGTACAATAAAAATAATTCTCCACCAAAATAATTGCCCAAGAATGGGAAAACAATGGGATTTGACCAAGCTAGGACTGTAGTCAGTAACCTTTTCAATCTGGACATAGATAGGATACAACATCAATTGGTACCTTCCAAATTTTTGAATTATCAAAATTGAAAATCAAATGATTTTATCTATAGCACATGAAGTACATTCAAGATATTGCTATGATTACCTTTTTAAATCCAACAGAGGTTTATGAAATTATAGCATCAGTAGCATCAGCATATAAAAGTATAAAGATTTATACTATACTAAATTGGGTGCATGAATACCCATGTTTTGTAAAAGTCCATCAATATAGATTGAAAAGGGAGAGAGCAAAAACACATTCTTGTGGCACTCCTTTTTTCAGGTTTACTGTGACAAAGAGAGTCTAATGGGGGTTACATGCAACAAACAAATAAGGGTTTGATAGCAATGCCCCCAAAACTGGCAGATTTGACTGTCCTCGGGTGGAGGCTGTTGCTTTCCAGCTAACTCCCTGAGCTTCCACTTCCTATTACTCAACTCAAATAATCTAAGTGCTAGAGCCCACTGTAACAACATAGCCAAAACATAGCCAATCGTGCCTACCATCCCTGTCCTATTGTTTTTTTATTTTTCTTATAAGTATCTATCTCATGTATTCCAAACTATATTTATTCTTATACCCGTATCTTGTAAGCAATTGACAAAACAAATAACTACTAAAATACTAAATACTATTGACAAGTGGAAGACTTGGAACTTCTGCCTGCACCAAATTATGGCCTTTTCACTGGGCAAATATATGTGTCTCATGATAATGTTGCAAGATCGAATCTGGGTCAATCATCAGGACCAGGATCATCAGGCTTCTGAGCTTCTTGACCAGAGGTGGTATTCAGCAGGTTCTCACCATTCTGGAGAATTAATAGCAGAAATTTTGAGTAGTTTGGAGAAATGGCCGACACTCTGACTGGGCCCACCCCCATCTACTCTCTGCCTCCCGAGTCCCATCTGGGTCTTCTTTAGTTGCCTTACACAGGAGAATGGAGCTGGAAAGCAGGTTAGTGGGGTGGGGAGGGAATGGGAATTTTGCAGTAACCTTCCCCTGGAGTGGGGTGGGAATGGAGATTTTACAGTATTCTTCCTCTGCCACATACACAAAGCCATGCCCACCAAACCACACCCACAGAACCATAGTAATTTTTTTCTGAATCCCACCACTGTTCTGGATTCATTCTGGAGCCAGGGAAATTCTCTATAGCAGAATGTGTCTACATCCTTGAGGATGGGTTCCAGCAGAAGTCCGAAAGTCAGAAGACTAATCCTCTGATCCTGATGACTGACTCAGTTTGGATCTATGCCCCTTTCCTCAAAACTCCAAATGGATGCTGTAAAATGCTAATTTAAAATTTTAAAAGATTCTGCATCAGGATTCATGTTTAATGCAGAGAATAGCCATCCCCTTTAGGATGCTGCTGCCGCCAGGGCTCCAATAAATCCACCCTCATTCAAATCAAAAGTCTCTAGGCGCATCTCCGAAAAAGTGAATTAGTTTATTAGAAATTGCCATGTAGGCACATGGCTGGGTGCAGCCGATACTAAATCACACCATACATTTTCCCCTTACCATGATCTTTCCCCACCCCCTGGAAGTGACTTCTCCAATGGGACACATCTATCTCCAAGAGTCATCCCTCATGCTCTCCAATAACCTTCTTATGCTTTGACAACTTTGGGCTGCCGAGGTGATTAATTAGCCATTTCAAAAATGCCTTGTATTTCCCCACTCCCCTTTTCTGGCAGCTAAAAAGACCAAAGGAGTATCTTTTTAGTTGACAGCCACTTTCTTTACCCCAAATTAGTGGGGTGCCTGGGTGCCTACCTTACCTGTGGAAACTTGTAGGTGCTCAGAATAGTTGCCATGAAAATACATGCTTTGGAGTCAGTTCCCCCCAATCACAGCTATAGTAGCACCTTGAGTGTCACATTTATAGTGTGGAATGAATTTACCCCAGGTGGAGAGGAGCTTCAGTGAAGCAAGATAGGTTAAGCTTCCAGTGAAGTAGTCATTATAAATGTTGAAACCCAGAGAGATGTTTGTAGCATCTGAATATCATCAGTGATCTCCTTCACAGCAAAGACAAGAGCCAAGATGTGCTGGTAGGTCTGGGTCAAAAATCTGTAATGAGATTTATCTGCACAGTTGAATTCTCTCTACTTAAGCAATTTAAGTCTTGCTAAATTCCCATTCCTTTAATATATTGATATTGTATTTTGTAATATTGTAGAATCATAAAATATCTGGACAACTTCATGATAAAACTCAGGCACAAGTTCTTAACTATTTTCAATTGAAAAGATGGGTTCCACCCAAACTCACTTTGTTTTGGCAGATCACCCCTGGACTTTCTAAAACAGCGGTCACCAATCTTTTGGACCTCAGAGACCACTAAATTCATAATTTTAAATCCTGCAGACCACTAATATGATCTGCCTAATGATCGGCTGGGTGGTCATGGCTAAGTGGTTGTGGCTAGGTGACAGGGTGGGTGTGGCCAACTGAATGTCACTCACATTGAGCGTGAGTGGCACCTCTCCAGCCTCTACTCACCCTTCCCCTCCCAGTCACTCCTCACCTACCTGCCCAGGATCCTTAGGGCACCAATAGGAAGCAGTTGTTGGAGCAGTCACCATGACAAAGAGTTTGCAAAACATCTGACTCAGTTCAAATTGGATCTGACCGAGAAGGAGGCTCAGCAGAAGCGTTTCACTGAGGATTATGAGCGTAGGCTTTCCAATCAGAGGGAAGACCTGGGGGAGTTCAAGGCCAAGTATCAGTGCCTGGGAAGCTCTGCAGGCTGAGATGGTCAGCCAGTTCCAGGCCATGATGCAGTTCAACTGGAAAAAGGTCCTCCAGCTCTTTGCCAGCAGTGGCACTTCTCTCTAGCCTTTGCCCAAAGCCATGCACCAGGAGGCTGAAGCAGACCCCAAGTTGGAATTTCTGCCCCCTCTGACCTGCACAAAAGACCTTGAAGGGGGGGAGGTGGGGCTGGCATTGCGGCAGTACAACGTGTGATCTTGAAGCTCCAAGATCACCATCAATATCTTTGTTGCTGGATGGTCCTTTTGGACCTAAACTTTCCTGAAGAGACAGTGACAGTAAAGAGCACATCCTGTTGATCCCAGGGGCACTGCAAAGTCCCTTGTAGAGCTGGTGGCAGAGATGCAGCCATTAAAGCTGCTGAAGCTGGGACTTCAATGGAAAAGAAAGGAAAGAGAATGTGTGTCGGTTTGGTGAGATGGTTTTTTTTTAACTTTATTATTTGAGAGAACACCCTAAGAAAAAGAAAGAAATTGTAAAATTGAAGACAGAAGTCACTAAGTGGAGATTTTAAACAGGAAGTCAAAATTAGTGGGGGGGGGGTTTCATATTGCTGGATTGTTTATGTATACTTTTTTACTTTGAAATTGGACTGGTTCTTTTTTATCAGTTTTTTTCTCTCTTTTTTTTTTCTTTTTTCCTCTTATAATACTTTATGTTATAGATTCCTTTTTAGTTTTTCTCTTAAGTTTTTTAATTATTTTTTTTGCTCTTTAAAATACTTTTAACTCTTTTGTTTTGGAAAAGGAGGGGGAAGTGAAAGTAGAGGAAATTATGTAACATTGCCACCCAGAGACTTGGAAACATTGTTTTTCTTTCACTTTCTGAGACAAGACAAAGCTGAGAAAGAACTGAGGCTTTTCTTCAAGGACTTTGAGCCTGTTTGATAGGATAAAGGGAAGAGCATGGAAGAGTGTTATTACAGGTGCTCTTCTGGGTTTCTATCAGTGGCTGGAGTCTGGTGTTGAAAGAAAGTTTGGAATTTACAGAAAGATTACAAGATCCTAGAGAAGAGAGTAAAAATTGTTTGGAACTTAACAAAAAGCTTTAGATATTATACAGGTGCAGTGTGTTTTTCTCTTTTTGATAGAAAGCTGGAGGTTGTTTTTTTTTTTTTTTGCTTTGGGCTTATCCTCTACTTACCCCCTCCCTATTAGCTATTTATTCTTGGTGGACATTTGGAATTTTGGCTTTTGGAACTTACTGTCTGTCTTTTTTTTTAGGTCTATTTTTAAAAATCTATTTTTACCTTTCTTTTATTGTTATAAGTATCATTTTTCTTTTTCTTTTCAAGGGAATAGTTCTCTTTTTCCTTTTCTCATCCATTTTTTATTTCCTTTTATATTGAATTTATTTGTGGCTCCATTTTTGTGTATCTCTGAGAGTCCCTATGGAATTTTGGGGCCTATTCTATTTTGACTAATTGGATTAAGGTGTACAAGAACCTGAAGAACTCTATTTTCTCTTTCACTTTTTATATTGATGGACCTGACAATTTTCCTTTTCCTTTTTGGGTTTTTTCTCACCAATTAATCAATTGATTGGATTAAAGTGTACAAGAACCTGAAGAACTCTCTCTTTTACTTTGCTTTCCTTTTCCCCTTGCTATTTTTATTTGGAATTACAATTGTCCAACATACGAGTGGATAAAGGTCTAGAAGAACCTGTAGATTTTGAATTGTTTGCAACCTTATAATTTTTTGTAAAATGAGCAGATAACTAATGGCAGCTGGTTGTTCAATTCCCACTTCTTCCTCAGTGGAATGCTGAGATGGGAGATTGACAGATTAGAATTTTATCTCAGATTCCAAAATATGAGGAAGAAAAAGAACGTAATTTGGCAGAAATAATGATAGAAATTCTGGCTGAGGCATTGGAAATAACCAAAGAGAAGATGATGGATGGAATAGATAAGGTCTTCTGAGTTTTTACAAGATATGCAATGAGAAATAAATTGCCAAGAGAAGTTCACATTAGATTTACTAAGAAAGCTATTAAAATGCAAATATTATAGACAGCAAGAGAGAAAACATTGAAATATGAAGTCAAGGAAATTGTAGTCCTGAAACAAGTACCCAGAAGAGTGAGAGAGATGAGAAGAGAGTATCAATTCTTGAATAAAATACTACTTAAAAAAGAGGTGAATTACAGATGGCTGATACCAGAAGGCCTAATGTTTACATGGCAGGAACAAAGACACAGAATTGATTCAACTGAGAAAGCAGAGTTATTTTATGCAGAATACTTCAGAGTGAAAGAGGAGGAGACAGAAAGAGAAGTGTCATTAATTGAATTCCAAGAGGACTGTCAAGCAGTGATTGAAAAAGAAGAAGGCACAGTAGGTGGAAAGGTGGAAGTTAGAGAACAACGAGAACCAAGATCTACTAGGGCTCCAAAACCTACTTATAAAGTATAACCATGAAAGAGAAAAAACTGATTACAATTAATATAAATGGACTTAATTCAGCTGTTAAAAGAAGGAAAACTTTCCATAAATTAGAGAAATTAAAATTTGATATAATCTGCCTACAAGAAGTGCATATTAAAAAGCAACATGAACAAATATTGACACAGCCCAAGCTAGGGAAAATATTTACCACATTGACATGATGTAAGAAAAGAGGAGTGGTTTTATATATTAAAGATACTATCCCAGCGGAATTGATTCATATAGATGATGATGGAAGAATCTTAATGGTAGAAATAATGGACAATAATATGAAAACACTATTGATAGCAATTTACGTTCCAAATGATAATCAAGAAGAATTCTTCAGAAAATTACATATGAAAATAATTGAATTTGACAATGTTAACATTTGCATGATGGGAGATTTCAGTGGAATAGCAGATGATAAAGTGGACTTTACAACACAAAAAACAAGAAAACAAAGTAGAAAGACTCTCGCAAAATCCTTTTTTTAAAATGACAGATGAAATAAACTTAAAAGATGCATGGAAAGAAAAAAAGAAATCCTAAAACTAAACAATACACTTTTTATTCAAACAGACACTCATCATGGTCTAGAATAGATATGATATGGATGTCAACGGCAAGAAAAAGACTTTGTACAGAAAATGGAGAAAGAATTGGCCTTTTTTTTTTCCAAAGAAAATAAAAAGAGGATGCATCAATGCAGAATCTTTGGGACACAATGAAGGCTTATGCCAGAGGCTTGATAATAGACTATACAAGGAAAAGAAATATTATGAAAAGACAAGCCTCTAAAGTACTAGAGGATGATTATAAAAGACTTGAAAAAGAGTTACAGAAACTGCCACAGAAAAGGACATTAAATTAAAAATAGATACAATTAAACACAAAATGGGATTAATGGAAAAAGAAGAACTAGCACAAACAATTAGGAATGCAAAACAGAACTATTTCAAAGACACAAATAAACCAGGTAGATGGTTAGCATATAAATTGAGAAAGGAGAGAGAATCAAGAAAAATAATGCAAATAATAGATGACCAAGGCCAAGTTTGCTATGGAAATAAAGAGAAGAAAAAATTATACAAGACTATTATGGAAAATTGTATGAACAAGAGAATATAGATGACAAAAGAGTTAAACAATATCTGCAGAATTCCAACCTACCCCAGTTACCTAAAGAGACTGAAATGATGTTAGAAAGTAATATAATGCTGATGGAGTTAACTGAGGCACTTAAGAAATAAAACAATGGAAAGGCACCAGGTCCTGATGGACTTCCAGCAGAATTTTATAAGACATTACAGGAATCCTTGAATTTTCCATTGTTAGAAGTTATGAATGAAGTCACGTCAAAGAAGATGATACCTAAATCATGGGCAGAAACATATATCACACTTGTCCCAAAGGAGGACACCGACCCACAAAAAATTAAGAATTATAGACCTATTTTCCTGCTAAACTCAGACTATAAAATCTTTGCTTCAATATTGGCAGAAAGACTTAAAAGGTATTTGAATAACTTTATTAATCCTGATCAAAATAGGTTTCTGCCAAAGAGACTAATTAAAGATAATATGAGAATAATTCTGGACACTTTGGAATACTATGAGGCACATCCTGAAAAACAAATGGCTTTGATATTTTTAGATGAACCGAAAGCCTTCGACAATGTGAACTGGCAATTCATGTTATTACAACTGGAGCAGATGGGCTTTGGTAAGAAATTTACTCAAGCCATAGAAGCTATATGTCATAAACAAACAGCAAAGGTAATGATAGAGGGAGAATTGACAGATTCTATTGACATAAGGAAAGGGACAAGACAAGACTGCCCACTGTCACCTCTGTTGTTTGTGTTAACTTTGGAAGTGTTAAATAGAAATATTAGAGAAGAAAAAGATATAAAAGGGATGAAAATTAAAAAGGAAGAATTTAAACTGCAAGCATTTGCAGATGACTTGGTTTTTATTTTAGAGGATCCATTAGAAACAGCATTTAAATTGATAGAAAAGATAGAGGCATATGGAAAAGTAGATGGTTTGAAAATAAATAAAGGTAAAACGAAGATCTTGACAAAGAATATGTTAGTAAGACAAAAGGAAGAATTGGCAGATGTTTTGAAGATACAGGTCACAAATAAGGTTAAATACTTGGGGATACATTTGTCAGCAAGATGTAGTACACTTAAAGAGAATAACTATCTTAAACTCAAACAACAGGTTACGACAGATCTGGCAAAATGGGAAAATTTACAATTATCACTAATAGGGAGAATATCAACAATTAAGATGAATATATTATCCAGAATTTTATATCAGTTTCAGACAATTCCAATTAGGCTTTGAAGATTAGGCTTTGAAGACTACTTTGAAGATTTAAATAAAATAGTGTAGAAGTATATATGACAGGGAAAGAAAGCGAGAATAAAATTAAAACTGTTGCCAGATGCCAGAATAAGGGGAGGATTTGTCCTGCCTAACTGGGAGTTATATTATCAAGCAACAAACCTGATGAAGGTTAAGGAATGGATTACACTAAGAAATACTAGATTATTGACATTAGAAGGACATGATTTGTTGTTGGGGTGGCATGCCTTCCTATGGTATAAGGGAACTAAAACACGGGGTTATTTTAGAAGACATTATATACATGTGGCTTTGTTATTAAACTGGGAGGAGACTAAAAAGCAATATTATTTAAAAATTCCAGTCTGGTTATCGACTATTGAAGCATTTTCTTATCCAATAACATATAAAAAGGAACAAACAGTTAGATATGGTGAAATATTGAATGAAAAGGGTGAACTTAAATCTATGCAAGAACTAGAAGAACAAGGTATAAAGATGAATTGGTTTTCATATGTGCAAATACACTCTAGATATGACAAAGATTTTTATACAGAAGGTTTTTATGATAAACTGACTGACTTAGATAAAATTTTGACAGGTACTGATGAAAAGGTGATTAAAAAACTATATGGACATTTATTAGAAATTAAGCTAGAAGAAGAACAAGATAAAGAAACAATGATTGCTTGGGGGGGAATTTTGGATATGGAATTGATTTAGAGAAATGGCAAAAATTGTGGCCTCAAAATTATAAAATGACAATGTCAACAGCATATAAAGAAAATTTGTATAAGATGTTTTACAGGTGGCACTTACCCCCAACAAGAATAGCAAGAATGTTCAAGAACAAATCTGAAAAATGTCGGAAATGTCATCAGATACCAGGTTAATATTACCATAGGTGGTGAACGTGTGCAGAAGCTAAAAGAAATTGCACTAAAATCCACACATGGTTGGAAAAAATGACAAAGAAACACATATACTTGAAACCAGAGATATTTTTATTGGGAATCTTACCTGAAATATACAGTAGGGAATTGAAATATTTGATTGTAAATGTATTAACAGTGGCTAGAATTGTATTTGCTAAAAACTGGAAAAATGAGAAAATATCAATGCAGGAAGAAGTTATTAAAAAAATAATGGCTGCTGAAATGAGTAAATTGACATTTGAAATTAGAGAACAAGAAGATAAACAATTTTATAAGATTTGGGATCTATTTTATTAATGGTTAGAAAATGAAATATGGTAGTGAAATATGTAGAATTTTACAATATAAGAATAGAATTATATAGAATATAATATAAAGATGTATTATTACTGGATGGACTTAAGATGATAATATAAATTGTTATAATATAAATCAGTTTAACAATATGGAAAATCTTGCATAACATGAAGTAATAATACTATAGTCAAATGAATGATTAACAATGACAATAATGTATTCAGAAATATTTGATTGATAATATGAGAATATATACAAACAATTGTAAGTGAGAACTATGGAGAAGATGCACAAAAAAATTGTAACCAACCGACACACTGTATGTATGTAATTGGAAGGTGGCTTTATGTTTTTATGATTTATTTGTGTATGTTTGTTTAAAAATAAAAATAAAATCTTAAAAAAAAAGACCTCAAAGGGGAAGACCCTCTACAGCAACACAAAAGTTCATTGCACATATCTGGCCCAGGGGCCATAGTTTGAGGACCCCTAATTTAGTGCAATAAAAAAAATACAAATAATTTTTCAGTGGGCTACAAACATTTTCTCGTGGACCACCAGTAGTCCACAGATCACCAATTGGTGACCACTGTTCTAAAACACCATACCAACACCTAGCATAAACTTTTTTCAAAACCTAACATAAAAATGCCTACATTTCAGTGAGGTGCTTTTAAATCTCCAGATAACTATACTTATCTAGGTGTTGATTCCAAAAATGCATGTCAGTGTTAGCTTTCATTTTTAATGAGAATACACCTGTGAGAGAAAATAAGAAGTGACCTTAGGTATGAATGGAAAGAGTTCTACCAACCACATACCTTAGCAGAAAATAGGGTTTAGCCATGGACTGTATGCCCTAATCCTAGAGATAGCATTTCCATTAGTTGAACATCCTCATTTGGAAACTTCAGTTTCCCATTATTCCAATCATCTTCAAGCTTGGTTGCAAATTCATCTTCTGCCACACCCTACATTTAAATCCCACTCTGATATTGTTAGTTTTACTGATTTATAATTTCAATAACTTTCAGTTGTCCTTGATGAAAGATGGAATGTTTTTATCATGGAAATCTTATACCTTATGATTTATGGTTTTAGCTTATGATTTATAATTTACCACTTTGTTGTTTGTATGTGTAAGAAGAACTTCTGCACCAGGGACAAATTCCTTGTGTGTTCAATCACACTTGGCCTATCAAGAATATACAAATAAAGAAAAAACTTCCAGTTTGAAGGGCTTCGGCGGCAGGCAGGAATCCATGATCATGCATGGTTTCTGCCTGGGCTCGCCGCTGGAGTGCCCCGAGCTGGCTGGCTTCAGAGCTAAGCTACCCCATAGAGGTGGTGAAGAGGGGGGAGATCACCAGCAGGGTTGAGGAGAGCCACATCTCTCCTCTTCAGCTGGCCAAACTCCCTTTCCTGAAGGCGGTAGGAGCGGTGGTCAGAAATGGCCACCTCAAAGAAGCACTCAACCAGAAAAGAAAGTGCAGGAGGAAGATAAGAAGTGAAAGTTTTGGCTGACCGGGTTAAAAAGCAACAACTTAGGTACCCTGGAATTTAAATTTTATAAAAGATAACATCGCTCCCAAAGAAGAGTTGGAAGCGGCAAAAGAAAGTGAAAAGGGAAAGTTTTTTTTTCTTCTCTCTCCTTCCTTACATTGGCAACTAAGAGATCTGAATAAGAAATCGGAAAAACCCACTTTGGCATCAATAGGCAATTAAGCTGAAAATATAATTAAATGCCAAAGGTATAATAAAGATTTCTGGACACTAATTTTTTTTTTCTATAAGCAGGAAGGGAGGGGAAAAGAATAAGGACAGGATCTGGAGGGAGGAGACTGCCTGGACTTCAAAAGAATTTAAAGTAAAATCTCAATAGGATCTCTAAAAGATCCATTACATTTTAACTGGAACTTTGCAACTAAATAGTAACCCCAGGAAGAGAAAGTGAAAAAAGAAGAAAGTGTATAAAGAAACAGCTTGTGTGTATTTGGATTGCTTGGTGACTTTTGGATTTTTGGTTATTATATTTGAATGACTAAAAACAATTGGGTGGTTGTTAATTTTTTTTACAATGGAGTCACTTCTGGATGAATTGAAAATGGATCTTAAAAAATATAAAGAAGATGCACAAGAAGGGAAGGGTCTTTTGGCTTCATTTTTCAATTCTTAGAAATGGAGATCTGTGACTACTAGAAACAACAAGAAAAGACTGCGCAACAAGAAGATTGGGACAAAGAAGAAACCATCTTTAACGAACAAGTAACTCTATGTGGGGAAGAAAGGGGAAAGGGGAGAAAGAGAATGGAGAATTTAAGACTTAAAAAAACAGCCAAAAAAGGGAAAAATAATTGGAAAAGTGGATGTGATGTTGGAAAGCAACAGAAAAGGGAAATACAGAAGAGGGAAATGGAGGTGGAGAGATGGGGGGGGTAAAAAGGGGAGAGATAAGAAGAGAGGGAAAAAGGAAAGGAAGAGAAGTTACAAAGGTTTAGTGCAAGATGTAAAGAAACAGGACCTATTTAGAGATAATGGGTGAAAATCTAATTGAAAAAGGGATTCTGTGAAGGTACATCAGATTCTATTGTTATATTTGTAATAGAAATAATGTTAGAAAATTGGAAACAACATATGATTAAAAAGAAGGATAAAATAGTTAGTGTAATTTAGTGAAATGTTTGTGAATAAAGTTCACAATAAAACTAAATGAAATAAAATAAATGAGAAAATTGAATTAGGAAGGAACGGGAACATTTTAATTAGTCAATGTTTTATAAAACATAATTGGGGGTGGGAATTAGCTATGGAAAGTTTATAATTGTTCCCATAGAAGTATATTTATTTGAAAAGTAATGTGCAAAATATTAAGATTTAAATGATAGAATAAGATATTAATGATAGAATTGAATTGGAATGGATTGTTGTTTTAATTATATTATACATTTATTTATTTTTTCTTTTTTCAAGAATATAGTGTGTAGTTTTAGAATGTACCAAGCAGAATCAGAATGGAAGTTACGTATTATATTAAGTGTTATAATTTTAGGGGAAAGTTCTTCCTCTTTAATGGCTATTGATGGTTTAAGTATTTCATCATTAGGAACTACTTGGGTGTCAATAATAATGTCATTGTTGGATTCTTGTTCCAGTTTATGCCACCCAACATGCTCAAGAAATTTAGCACTAGTGCTGCAGTAAATATTAGCTGTGCCTTGATCCCAAAATCTAAACAATCTATGGTTGGCCTCATAACCTACGAAAAAATAATTTCCTAGCTCTATGTTGCCCTTTCAGTCTTACTTGTGAGGAAATATGCACCCATGCTAGGGCTCCAAATGTGTGTAGGTAACTTAAATTTGGCTTTCTGCCATGCCAATGAGTGAATGGCAATTCACCAGTTGTTGTGTTCACCACATTGTTTAAAACATGGTTGCTACACATTATGGTTTCATCCCACAGTGTTTCAGGCAAACCTGAATTGGATAACATAGTGCGAGCCATAGCTTGTAATGTTTGTCCTCTTCATTCTATAAATGAGTTATGTTGTGGCCTGTAAGGTACAGAATGTTTATGCTTGACACAAGCCAATTTTAGCATTGTTTGGAATCTATTGTTAATAAACTCAGTCCCATTATCAGTAATTAAAGTCATTACCCTATGTTTCATTTTTCTCTCTGTAGACCATAGCCAATTAAAGACATTTTGAAATGTTTCTGTCTTGTTTTTCGTTAAATAGCAGAAACCATACCGTGAGTAATGGTCCATTATACTCAGAACAGAGCAGGCACCTCCCAAACTGGGTCTCTTAGGACCAATTATGTCAGCAAACACAACCTCTAAAGGTTCTTTGGTCTTAAACCCATTCAGTTTGTTTGCTGGAGTAAACTTGCTTTTCTCCTGGTTACAGGCATTACAGTTTAAGTACTTACTACAGGGTTTTAATTTTACTCCCTCTGACAATTTAACAGTTTGTTTGAGCATTTTGAAATTAATGTGCCCCAGACGTCTATGCAGTAAATGTATACATTCATCATGTGGCTTAACATTGTTATAAACTGAGTTAGCCACCTGCAACTAGTCATTATGTATCACATATAAATCATTCTCTAAAGTAACAGTAACACTTTTACCCTTTATTATACAGTTATCTCCCCTAAAGGTTATTACATAACCAATATTAATTAAGCCCTTACTGATAACAAATTAAATTTCAGTTTAGGTACATATAACATAGTTAAATGCTCATTTATACAAGAACAATATGCAGTACCTTCACCAGACGTTTTCATCTTCCATCAATTTGCCAATGATACATGTTGCTTACTCATGGACATCTTTACAAACCTCTCTATTTCTAGTAATGCACTGTGATGCTCCACTGTCAACTACCCACAAATCATGGTTTACAGTTGAATTGCTAGACATAGCTAAATTAACATTCTTCTTAGCCTTCTGGTGATTACCAGTATTCTGTCATTTTCCCTTCTTACAGAATCTAGCTATATGTCCCCTAGCCCCACAGGAGAAACATTTCCTAACATTATAGGCAGTTGAAGACAAATCCTCTTCTTGTAGTTGTTTCTTCCTCAGTTGGTCCCTATCCATCCATCTTCTTCCCGCTTCTAACAACCTTCGGGTTATGTCAGCCAACGTCAGTTTATCTCAGGGCAGGACTTCCAGTGAAGATATGTAATCATCATAACTAGATGTATAGATTACAGGATAGTTTTTTCCTAAAACCAAATTGTTTATTACAGAGTAGGTTATTTGTTTCTAAGTGGAGGATGAGGATGATTCCATGAGTTTACAGGTGATGCAGCATAAAGAGATTAGTCTGTAATTTTCAACTAGGCTGGGGTCTCCCTTATTGAAGATGGGGATGACCGTGGCTTGTGATCATAGTTTTGGCAAGGAGCTGCTCCTGAAAGATGTTTCAAAGATTATGCTTAGAGGTTCGGCTATGGCAATGGGTAGCTTTTTTAAGAAGTAGGCACATATTCCGTCTGGTCCAATAGATAGAGATGGTTTTAGATTGTGCAGTGCTTTTTCAACAATGTCTTCTGTAAAATCAATATGTATTAGATCATTGTAGTTGTCTGTGGTTTGACTAGGAAATACTGGTCATGATCCATTGCTGTTTACAAATACTGAGCCAAAAAATGTATTAAAGAGGTTGGCTTTAATGGTGTCTTTGTTGCAGTCTTTACCACTAGGTCCTTTCAGGGGTGGGATGGACCTTGAGTCTTTTAGTTTGTTGTTTATAAAATTGTAGAAAGTGCAGGTGGAATTGGTGCATAGAAGTTTTTCCTCTTGTTTAATGTGATAATTGGTGCATTCAGTCTTTATCTGGTGGCATAAATTTTTGTATCGGCTTTTGAAGTTGGCAACAAGACCAGATTTGTTTTTCCACCAGAGTGATCTCTTTTTGGATTGAAGTTTCCTTGTTGTTATTGGTAATTTGTTTTTTCTGGTTTGGGGAGTTGTTATTGGTACATATAATTTGATGACTCTTTTGACTTCAAGTAAAAATATGTTGTAATGATCTTCAACAGTATTGCATCCAGTGAATAGAGCTTGCCAATCAAGGGATGAGAGATCATTGTCTTTGTTGATCATAGTTGCATTTTTTGAAGTTACAATTGGGGATTTTGTCATTGTGATGATTTTTATGTGGACGTATGTTGAGACAAAAGTCAATCATGTTGCGGTCACTGTTGGAAAAGGGTTCTTTAATTTGTATTCCATAAATTGAATTCATTGCAGAAGTTGAGATCGAGGCAGTTGTTAAGTCTAGTATTGTTGGTTCCTAATTGTTCTAGTCCCTGATTTGTTACTGAATTGTAGAAGGTTGCATGTGTGGGTTCAGTTGTACATTCCTTAAGAGTCCAGTTAATATGAGGTAGATTGAAGTCACCAAGAAAGATAAAAGTGTGTGGGCAGGATGCTGCCCATGTTAGTAGTGTATTTAGCTTATTTGCATGTTTGATGTCATAATTAGGGGCTCTGTAACATAGTACGAACCAAAATGTGATATTTAAGGACCGTTCACAGATGATGGTCTCAGGAATAGCAAACTCCTGGGTAACTTGGATGTTTTTTAGATGTAGGGACTTTTTATAGAAGATAGCAACACCACCTCCTCTACAAATTTCATGATCTGATCGGTAAACATGGTAGTCTCTTACTGTGGTAATGGAGTCAGGGAGAGATGCATTGAGCCATGCTTCACAGACAAATATAATGTAGAATTTAGCCATATTTAGTAAGAGGAGAAATTCAGGTATTTTATTCACAAGGCTTCTTACATTGAGTAGCTTGCATTTAAGGCCAGTTGTGGTTGGAATAGAGGTAGTTAGGGGCATGCATGCCTAGTTTTGAGTGATGTTAGATTGGATGGGATGGGGTTGGATGCGGAGTTGTGAGCTGTTCCTATGACCTTTCTTTCAACACTTTGAGTGGGACACCTGCAACATTACCCACCCTGAATGGTGGTAATAATAATACTGTTGTGGTCTTAGGTATCCTGAAGGTGTTTCAATTCAAAGAGGATTTTAATGTACCTTTTATTGACCTAAACAGAATTTCTGACCATTATTGTTGTAACCAACAGTTATGTTCTACAAGATGGGTGGACAAATAAAAAAATTACACACCACATACATGTGTTTTTGTGATATTCTAATCTAGTGTTTATTATAGAAACCAATATGGTCCATATCCCACTAATAAGCTGAGGTGGGCTGCATATCATTTAACAACCAGTTTGCCTAGTTCAGAACTGAAAATGTGAGTGTGTATGCTCACACCTGCTTCATGTACACATGTGTGCTTCTCATGGGCATAATTGCATAGCGATGTGTGGTGAGTAGACCGGGTGAGGTGCAGAAATCAGATGCAACAACAGCGACAACTGATTTAAGATACATAGTTAGATCATAGAATAATAGAGTTGTAAGGGACCTTGGAAGTCTTCTAGTCTAACTCCCTGCCTGTGGTAGAAGGTTCTATACCATTCCAGACTTTTTAATAGTGGCGAACATCTGTAGCTCAAGTGTAGGATGTGTGTAAAAGTCCATTCTCTAAGCTTGTGGGTTGGTTTCCCAGACTAGGTTACATCTTCAGAAGAGTTTATAAGGGTTTTGGGTGCCCCCCACTTTTTACCTGACATTCAGAGGAAATCTCACTCATAGGGCCCCTAAGAGATTTTTTTCCGATTCTTCTTGGATTTGCTAATTTCAGTTGATTTCTCCACCCTCCACAGTGCTCTCCTCAATTTTGTGGCCTCATTCTTACCCCAGATGGAGGATTGCTTGATGGGTGCAAAGATTTGGGTGATGAATAGCACTTGAAGTGAAATTAAAATCAGGATGGCCATGCAAGTATATGGTATAAAGAGGAAAATTTTCTGAATTTTCTCTCTGGTATTCTTTTTTTTTTAAAACAAATTTTATTCAGTTTTTCACATTAGAAACAAAAATCTCTTTTTAGTGGACAATGTACTTCCAGGTCATCATCACCTTTACATACAAATATGAGAACAATTATACATTTGTATATGCATATTTAATTCTATTATTACCTTTTCCATTCCAAATTTTCAGTAAGGAAAGAAACAAACGTATTAATTCTAGCCTCTTTCATTAATCTCAGTCAAAGCATCTTTTTGTTTCATTTCAATTATTTCAAATATAATCCTTTAATATTTATTTTAAAAATAAAAATAAACAATATGTGTTTGTATAATAATAAAATAATAATAATAATAATAATAATAATAATAATAATAATAATAATAATAATAATAATAACAATAATAATAATAATATAGTTTACCAATGTCTCTCTTTGCTTTTAATAGTCTATATTGACTTATTAATTTAGCTGGTTCTTTAGTCTGTCATATTTCCTCTCCATCACAACATTCTTTTTATAAATTCTAGATTAATACAAATTTTAATACTAAAGAAAAAAAACAAGTATAGGTTTCCCCCTTTTACTGCTTTGAGTGTGACACCTCAATGATTAAAATATACCTTTATTCCCTCATCTTGATTCCCAATAAACCATTATTTTTAAGAAGTTACAATAATAATCATTACATCTTTTCATTTGGATTCCGCAACATAGTTTTCACCCTTAATTTTTAATAAAGGTTATCAGTATCTATATTACCCTTTTTTCTAATTATTTTTAATTGCAGAAATATTCTTATTACCCCCTGTCACCCTGCAGAATCCCCTTTTTAATTCATCAACCATTATCTCTGAAAAAACCATTTCTTTTCAATGTTTTACTATTTCCGTATTTCTTTATTTCATGCACCTGTTTCTTACTGCTTCTCCTCCCCGTCTTTTCCCCATATCTTTTCACATGCCAGTTTATATCCCTCTCTTTCTTAATATCTTCCATTCCCCTTTTCTGCTGGGTCTTTCTGCCTTTCCCGACCTCACAGGTATTCCCCCTTTTGATTGCCTTCTTAAATCTCAACTTTTTAACCTTCCTTCTTTCCCCACTTCTTTGTAGTGTTCTTTGTGTTAATTGTCTATTTAAAATGTCTTTTCCTTGAGTCGACAAGGATTCCTTGAGTCTTCTGAAGCTCTTTCTTCTTGTTTTTCAATTGCCATTTCCATTTTTTCTAACACAGAGCAAAGTGATTCGCTTCTTTCCTGTAGTAATTCTCTCATATTTTTAAGTTCCATTTTTAATTCCTGAAGAGATATCATCATTACACACTCTTGTATTTTATGATTGTTAAAGTCCACAAAATAACCACTTTTACTTTCCTTCTTTCTTCTTTCAATTTTCTAAAGTTCTCAATTATTCCAGCCTAGGGTCTATACCAAAAAGATCAATCAATCCCACAGTCAGTCTTTCCTTGTTTTTTTTCTTTATTCTGGTTCTGCTTTCACTTTCTAAGATTCTTACTTTGTTTCAATATTTCTTTAGAGTTATATCCACACAAGTTCATTCAGAAACAGGATGCTTTCCCTTTTGTTTGAGCTCAAGTTTTTGTCAAAAGGTGGCACTCTTCATTATACAAAGTTTTCACCTTTTTCCCCTATTTTTTTGTTTAGGGTTTTTCGAACCTCAATATTCCAGCACAGTCCACAGTCCAGTCTTCAATTTGTAAACATTATTATTATTATTATTATTATTATTATTATTATTATTATTATTATTATTATTATTATTATTATTATTATTGTTATTATTATTATTAGTTGACAATCTTAAGTTCAGCTTTATTTTATGCCTGTTTATTGCCAAAATATTTTAGTCCAATTTAGTTTAATATTTAGTTCCGGCTTCTTCCTTTCCTGGTTCGAAGCCCCGCTTAGCTGTCAAAAATATTTTCTTATTTTTTTTTCCTGTCCCCCTTGTAATTTCGCTGCTCACTTTTCTTTTCTTAAAAATTCCATGTTACCTTAATCCCAGGGTATTTTTGTTTAGTTGTATTGCCCAGTCATCCTGGTTCAGATATTATCCACCTCTTTCTTCCCTCCTGCACAAAGCTTAATCCAGCTGAGTCCTCCTCTTCGGGGTGGCCATTTTAAACCACTGCTGCAGTCATGGGGGAAAAAAGACCAAGCCCAGGAGGGGAGATGTGGCTCCCCTAAACCTGGCTTGCGGCTTCCTCTTACTCCACCACCCCTCCAAGGCAGCTACAGCCCCTAATCATAATGATCGGGGCTCTGCAATGAAAGAGCACAGACCATAGCTGCAGAGAGTCATGATCCACGGTCCATCAGTGAGGAGGCTCTGCCTTCTTCCACTCTCTGGTATTCTTAAGCTGCTTCTCCTCTTTTCCTCTAGCAGAATTGATCAGTCAATACCATTTAATTGGGAATATTACAACAAAAAGTTGACTACTGTCTTCTTTGGAAATGTTTTTCATGTCCAAGTCTGAGAGAAGGTCTAAGGCCATCTAGAACTTGAATCTATCTTCTAGGGTGTTAGCTATTCCTTAGTATCATCTGCAAATTTCATTCCCCTTCTAATCCCTCATATATGTCATTAATGAAGATATTGAAGAGTACTGGGCCTAAGACTGAACCATGTGGCACCCCACTGCTTACTTCCCACCATGTAGATGTAGACCCATTAAGGACTATTCATTGAGTATGATTTGTCAGCCAGTTATGTATCTACCTGGTAGTGAAGCTATCTATCCCAATTTTTTTATGCTTCTAGAGAGTTCAATTATAGACCGTGACTGGATTTTGGCAACTCATGGCTCCGGAGCCACATGCAGCTCTTTGGGTCCTGTGCTGTGGCTCTCTGTCCAATCGCTGCCTGGCCCCACCCCTCAACCTCCCTCACATGGCCTGAGAAGGTAAGGGCAGTGGTGGGGGATGGAGAAAGGCCAGGGGCTGATTCTCCGACACCTCATTCTTGCTTGTTTGTGCTGGATGTGCTTTTCAGCCCTTGTTGGTATTGGGCATGCCTTGCAACTTTAAGAAGCTCAGGAGGCTGTCCCTGAAAAAGCTTGCACCCCCACCCTGGGGGTCAGGCTCAGAGAAAGCTGGAGCACCCTTGCCAGAGATGCTTGCCCATCAACCAGTTTTTCCCCTGTCTATGTCTCTCTCTGTGTGTCTGTGTGTATCTCTTTCATGCTCTCTGTTTGCGTCCCTTCTCTTTCTCATGGAAAGCCATGGCTAGTAGAAGCCAGCAAGTTCTCTTTGGGCCTCTTGACTATTCCTCTTATTTCTTCTTTCTGGAAATCCAGGCTGGCTGAGGAACAATTGCCAGCCACAGCAGAGGCTTCCTTTTGGGTTACCCTCCTTCACCTCTCATGACTTTGGGCTCTACTAGGGTGTGCACCAATGGGGAGACCCACCTTAAGTGAGCACCAAAGTATAACAAAGGTGTGTGCAGGGAGGGTGGCTGCTTGCTTAAAGAGGGTCTTAATTGGATGCAGTTTTTCTCCTAGCCAAAACGTCTGGCCATTGCTTTGCCATGTTGTCATTCCCACCCACAGCCCTGGTCAGGAAGCTCTTCAGCTGAACGAGGGTGCAAGTTCAAGCCTGAAGCGGCAGGAAGCAAAGGCTGTCTTACATGCAGATGTGGCACAAAGGCAATATAGGGCCACTTCGCTGCTGCATTAAGGCTTTGGTGACCCTCCTTCTCCTCCTCCTCTCATGAACCCCTGGCTTGCTGTGGTGGGGCTGGGAGGGTGCGCACATGTGGGGAGACCCTCCTCAAGCAAGCACGAAAGTGCAGCAAAGGCACATGTGGGATGGTGAGCTGCTCACTTAAGGAGAGTCTCCCTGCCCATGCGCACCCTCCCGGCCCTAACACAGCCATTCAGGAGGTGGCAAGAGGAGGAGGGTTGCCCGAAGGTTATTTTTTTCTAAGTCCAAATGGGTCCAATTGGCTCTTTGAGTGTTTAAAGTTGCAGACCCCTGACCATGACAGATGTCTCTCTATCAGGACACAAGGAGAAAATATCTGCTGTGAACTCCATGTAGTGCACAAACTTTTGGGAATACAGATATATACAACCACATCATGGTAGGGGACTCTTATTTAAACTAATCAATCAAAACTGCAATCTACATGCCTGAAAACTGCATTTTCAGGCATATAGATTGCTCAGAGTCTATATTTCTGCAGCCAGAACAGAGTTTCTGAACTTCTGTTGTATTTTGATGCTCTTGGACTTCTGTATGACTGAAATATGAATCACTCAAATATACTCTTTTCTTTTTGGTTTTCTAGAGTATTTCCTGTTTACACTTTTCAAAATTTTCTTCAGGGACTATAATTGCTAAGTGCCATGACTCATTGAATCTTATCGCTTCATGGGGTAGAGTAGTTCAATGTTTAAAGCTCTCAAAATCAGGAAGTTTTCCCATACGTTATGATAGACATTATAATGCTTTAATTATTACACCACAGGCATGAAAGAATGGAAAGATAAAGAAAATTATACATTTTATTATTACACTAATACACAGCTATTTCAGTTTCAAAAGTACTTAAGGCATGTGTCATTGCTGGCAACAATCATTGATTTAAATACTCTTTTGTACCAGGGTGATTTCTATAAATCATTTTATGAGGGTTTTTCGCATGAGTTGTTGCTTGTTATTCAGCTCAGGTCTTATCAAGATGATATAGATTTTGGGGGAGAAAATGAGGACCAATAATCCAGTACTTGAGGCTAAAATGGAGAAGATCTCCACAGCCACCATGTATTTCCCTTTGGTGCTCTGGTAGGCTGGGACAAAAGAGATCCAGACACTGCAAAAGAGAAGCATGCTGAGGGTGATAAATTTTGTTTCATTGAAACTGTCTGGAAGGTTCCTTCCAAGAAAAGCCACTGTAAAGCTGATCATGGCCAGGAGGCCAATGAAACCCAGGACACAATAAAACAAGGCAGCAGAGCCTTCATTGCATTCCAGGACCATTTCTGTCGGCAGTGAGTGCATGTCAAGATTTGGAAAGGGAGCAGAGCTCACCAGCCACACAATACAAAGGGTAGTTTGAACAAGGGAACAGGAGGGAACCATAAAGATGGCCAACTTGTTCCCTACCCATGACCTCATCTTAGAATCTGGCCTTGTGGCCATGAAAGCTAAGACCACAATGAGGGTTTTGGCCACAACACAGGAAATCGCTAGAGAGAAAATGATTCCAAAAGCAGTTTGTTGAAGGAGACAGGTTGCCCTCTGAGGCCGACCAATGAAAAGCAAAGGGCAGAGAAAGGAAAGCAGGAGGGAGACCAGGAGGGTGTAGCTGAGGCCTTGGTTGTTTGCCTTGACTATGGGTGTATCCTTGTGTTGGACAAAGACTGCAAGGAACAGAGCTGTGATGGAAGAAAATAATAGTGCAAAAATGGCCAAGGTGATCCCCAAAGGTTCTTTGAAAGATAGGAAGCTGATCTCTTTTGGAATGCACTGATCCTGGGTTTTGCTGGGATACTGGTCCTCTGGACATTGGTAACAAGAATCCATGTCTGAAAAGGAAAAAAAGTCTATTTGGCATAAAACAACAATATCTGACAAGGGGAAAAAAGTCTATTTGGCACAAATGAATACAAAGAAGTAGACTGAGATCAGAAGATAAGGAGAAACATGGCCCATAGTATCACCAGAAGTGAACATGATTAAATGGATATCATCATCATCATCATCATCATCATCATCATCATCCCTTAGCAATGGTGCTTTCAGAGATGTAATTCAGAGCCCAATACTATTTATTTACTTTTCATTCATTAGGTTTGTATCCCACTTTTCCTACAGATATTCTAGGTCAGGAGTTGCCAACTTTTTGGACCTCAGGGACCACCAAACTCATAATTTTAAATCCCTGGGACTACTATCTGGTTCTGTGGGTGTGGCCTAATTTGTGGATCTGGCTTGGTGGTCACGTGACTGGCTGGGCATGGCTTGTAAGTAAATATAAATATTTATATAAATATTGAATTTTTTATAAAAAATAGAGCAACTTTTACCCAAAATCAGACAAAGCAGGCGCCAGATTGAGTTGCTCACAGAATCACAGTTTCATTCAGAAATCTATCACCTGACAGCTCAGTCTGTCACATAAAATTTGCTTGAAAGCAAACTCATAAAATTTGTTAGCAAGCAAACTCACAAAATTAATTCACAACACACCATGTATGCAAATATTGAATTTTTTTTTTAATAAAAAGAGCAACTTTTACCAAAAATCAGGCAAAGCAGACAGGCAGATTAAGTTGCTCAAAGAATCATTCAGTGATCTATCTACCTGCCATCGGCTAGCTCAGTCTTTCACATAAAATTTGCTTGCAAGCAAACTCACAAAATTAACTCACAACACACTATGTATGTAAATGTTGAATTTTTTATAAAAAAGAGCAACTTTTACCCCAAATCATGCAAAGCAGGCAGGCCAACTGAGTTGCCCACAGAATCATTCAGTGATCTATCTATCTGCCATCAGCTCACTCAGTCTCTCAAATATGCTTGCCATGAGTCTGCACTGAATAATAGAACCTTCGGTCCTAAGGGAGGTTTGGCTGTGCTTAAAAGCAGAGGCAAATATCTAAAGACTACCTAGAAAGCAAGAAATCCAACCATTTCCTGCTTCCTAGCTAAACTAAATCTCCTGGCATAGCAGAACACCTGATGGTCAGAAAAAGGAAAAATAGCAATTTAGCGGGCAAGTTTGCTGGGTTAGGAGTGAGTGGGCAGGAAGGGTTCCCATGGGCCATGTGGGTGGCATAGCCTTGGGTTTCTGCGCAGTCTGGATTAATTGCTTTGGGGGTGCTCTGGAAGGCGGGGTGAGATTTCTCTGCGGCCCACCAAAATTTTCTCACAGCCCATTGTTGGATCGTTGGTAACCACTGTCCTAGGTAACACACATAGACTTCTGTTGTCTTGATTTCTCTACAAAAACAAGCTGGTGGGGTATGTTGAATTGAGAGAATGACAGGAACAAAGTCAACAGTGAACAATCATGATCAATTGTGGAGAAACTTATGTGAGCTCAGCCAAAAAAACTAACACACATTTTATCCTCCTTAGAACTCTTCCTTAAGTACTGTGAGTCTCAGCTCCCTAAGAATGTTCCATGCCAGGTTTCAAAGAAGGCAGACTAAAAACTGTTCTATTTCAATTTTAATGAAAATGGGCGTGATTTGTTCTCTTCTAAAGCATGAACTTTTGTGTAACTCTCACTCTATTCTGCAAAATCTCTGCACAAAGAACATTATGAGTTTGTATGATTCCTATGAAATCTATGGAAATAAAACATCAATGATCCATAACTGGATCCTTGTGTTGTTTTCTTTTAGAGCATTTGTGTATTTTATAACATCCCACCAGGGGTGAAAATTCCAACATTAATGGAAAATATGAATCCCAATTTTCTGATCTCTGGATGGATAAAAAATTTAGCCTAACACTTGGCCCCATGGGAATCCACCAAGGAGAGCAAATGATGAAATGCAAACTCTATCACTGTACGTGTGGAGTGACATCACCAACACTTCAAAAAAGTTCAGAACTTGTGTAACCATGGAGCAACACAGACCTATTTCTATTCAGCTTGCTTTTTACTCAAAGAATTGTAATATCACTGCCATCATCAATGAATTAAAACCTGGTAGGCATCATACCTTACCTGTCCAGTTTGACACTTTTCCTTCTGGGCACGGAAGGCAATCATAACAACAAAATGGCTTCCCTTCCTTCTTGGTCTTGCTGTGACCTTTACGGCAAGGTTCGTTACACAAAGAACGAGGCTGTACCTGTGTGCAATGGGAAATTATAATTGCTTTTATTTTCTTAGCAGAACTGACTGAAGAAATGGGTAAAGTACAATACAGAAACCTTGGGTTGAAACTAGAATAGCAATATAACTTTATTTCTAATTAGGCAGCCTGAATAACAGTTTGAGAAATACTATTCACATGCCTTAAAAAAAACATATACAAATATCAAAAATCAAAGAAAAGACCGAGCCATGGAAGTGGTGGGCAAGACTGTGTGCACACACAGATCTAGTTACACAAATAGAGTGCTCACACAAATGCTTTCCAATCTCTTTTTAAAATATCCAGTGTTGGAGTATCCACATCTTCTAATGGCAAGCTCTTCCACAGGTTAATTGTTCTCACTGTTAGGAAATTTCTCCTTATTTCTAAGCTGGTTCTCTTCTTGATTAGTTTTCATCCATTGTTTCTTCTCCTGCTTTCAGGTGCTTTGGAGAATAGCTTGACTCCGTCTTCTTTGAGGCAGCCCCTTAGATATTGGAACACTGCGGTGATGTCACCCTTGGTCTTTATCTACCAGTGTTGTTAGATATGTTTCTCTGGGTTAAATTTTCTTTTAAAATATTTGCAGAATGAATCACGGCTATCAGATATACATGTATAATCTAAAATGGATATCACCTGAAGTCACCAAAATGTGTCCTCACTCTCAGAATCCCCTGTCATTAAACTATTTAGAATCTCTCAAATTAAATTTGGTTATAAAGATAGATGGAATAAGCATCACCTATCTTGGAACAGAGGAAATAAGTAATGGACTCTATATAGAACAAACCTGGTTAAATCTCTTTGGCCATCTGATGGCATCAACAAAAAGACTGAATGCATTGACTTTGAGAGCTCTGAGATCAAATGTTCCCACTTTGGATCGATGTAGTGTTAGGTTTGGGAGTGTGACCCAATTGATAATATTAAATCCTGCTTCCAGGTTCCCATTTTGATCAAAAGAAATCATCTTCCCAACACTGTTGTTAAATGAGACTTTTCTGAGATAATGGTGGAACTAAAATGAAGGTGGAAACAAATCTATAAAGTTATGCATATGTAATACAAACAATATAACAGAAAGTGAGGACATTTCATAGGAAATCAGAAGAGCAGTTTGCTGATTCATGGGAGTTCCACAAACATGAAGCTTAGCTTCCCGGTGTGCACATGTGCACTGGCCACCTGCTCTTCCATTTTCTAATGACCATTTGCACATGAAGACCAGCTGGCTCTTCTGGTTTCCAGTGCTCCCACATGTGCGAAGACCAGCTGGCTGGCATGCGCATGCACTCTGGGGAGTTGTTTTTTCAGTTTCTGGTGCTCCTGTGCATGCACAGACCAGCTTTGGAATATCTTTGACTGACTGGTGGGAAAAGTGGAAAAGATAAAAGTTTGATTTGAGAACCTGGGAAGATTTTGTGTTTAACTTGACATTTTGGAACATTGGAGTATCAAAGTTTGGGGATACAGTGGGCCTTGCAGATTTTAAATACTAATTGACAGAAGACAAGACAGTATAAAAGACATTTCTAAGGATAAATATTTTTCCTTTTTCTCTTTTTGCTCTTTGATTCTCTTTATAAAGAATGGCCTGTGTGGACTGACCTTGTGCATTATTGGATTTTGCTTGACATCTTGGTACATCGGAGTATCAAAGACTGGGGATACAGTGGGTCTTGTGGATTATAAACCTAACTGACTGAGATATTGAGAAACTGAAAATTGATTGAAGTTGAAGGAAATAGATTTTGATCTGGGATATTGAAGTGTTGGGGAGTTGTTTATCGTTAGCCTTTGGCTGATTAGCCCTTTGCTGTTAGAAGGTCAGGTGGGTGTACCTGCTGCTAGTTTATTAAAGGGGAAAAAAGAGAAAGAAGGGATTAATATTAGCTGCCAAGATGGCAAGTACTTCACATTTAACCAAAATAGTGAAGAAAGCATCTTACACTATCATTGCCACCCTCAAGTCCATCTAATCAGAGGTTAATAGAGAGCAAATTACAGCTGGAGAAATCAAGTACACTTGAAAAGGAAATGGAAGCAATTTTTCAGTAGCTGCTGGAGCCATAACAAAAAATCATAATGAGATAAAAAAAAATATAGGTGAAGTGAGAAATGATATGGGAGAGGTAAAGGAAAAAAATACAAAATATAGATGAAAAATTTGTCAAACAAAAAATGAACAAAGAATTGAGATAATGAAGGAGAAATCAGAACAAGCAGAGAAAAAACTTGATGAAATAAATTATAGATTGATGCAAGCAAGTAAAGATCTAGAAAGTACAGTGATAATGCTAGAAACAAAAAAGCAGCCCACTTTTTAAGATTTCAGAATATAGAAGAGGAGAAAGAGGAAGACCTACCAGACATGATAAAAGAGATCTTGGCAAAGGCATTAGGGATTGATAGGTAGGAGATGGAGGCAGACAAAACTTTTAGAATACATACGAACTATGCAAGCAGGCAGAAAATCCCAAGAGAAGTACACGTGAGATTTGTGAAAAATCGATAAGAGATGAAATACTCAAGAAGGCAAGAGATGAAACACTACAACACAAGGGGAAACAATTGGTGGTTTTGAAACAGATCGATAGGAGAGTGAGACCTATGGAAACAATACGTAACAATACTATGGAACAGTTAATCAGAAATTAAAAAATTAAAATTGAAAAATTGAAATTAAAAAAGAAGAGTATATATTACAAGCATTTGCAGACAACCTAGTTTTAATACTAGAAGAGCCATTAGAAATTGGCCCCAGACTGATAGGGAAAATTGAGTAATATGGAGAAGTTGCAAGGCTGAAAATAAATAGAGAAAAAGTTAAAACAATAGTCAATAATCTTATAGATAAATAGAGAAATGAACTGATAAAGAAGATAGAATTTTAGAAAGTAAAGAAATGAAATATTTAGCAATCTACTTAACAGCAAGATGTGCAACAATCAAAGATGACAACTATATAAAGTTAATGCAACAAATTAAGCTGGACTTGGAGAAATGGAAGAACCCACAACTCTTAATGATAGGGAGAATAGCTGCTATAAAAATGATCCTATTACCTTTTCTTATACTAAACAATACCGATAAAATGAGAGAAAAGAATATTTCGAGGAACTGAATAAATAATTTTGAAATATAACTGGCAAGGTAAAAAAGCAAGAATAGGATTGAAAATATTAGAAGTGTCTAAAAATACTGGGGGCTTTGGGTTACTAGACTGGGAGTTGTATTATCAGGCATCTGCACTTACATGGGTGAAAGAATGGATAAGCCTGAGTCATAGAATTTAATACATTAATACATTTAATTTAATACATTTAATACATTAATACTGGAGGGCCATGATCTCCAAGTAAGGTGGCTTGCCTTTCTATGGTATGGAAGGAATACAGTACATAGATATTTAAGACACTATGTCAGGAATGGTTTATTTTTAGTATGGGAAAAATTAAGTCACAAAGCTATAAGGAAAATTCCAGTCTGGCTTTCTACAATGGAAGCACTGATACGTCCAAACGTTATTAACTTGGAAAAAACTGTATCCTACAAAGACATTTTAAATGAGAAAGGGGAACTTAAAACCAGACAGGAAGTACAAAACCAAGTGATGGATTTAGCATGGTAGCCATACTTGCAAAAGCAATCAAAGTATGAGAAAGATGTGAAAACATCGGGTTTCTATAAAGAATTAACAACA